>NW_024882477.1:0-274520 GCF_019059575.1 Amphibalanus amphitrite | reverse complement strand
CAGACCTTGGGCGCAACTCAGTCATCAGGTTGGCATATTAAGACAGCATCCCGGCCTGTCTGCACCTAACCCATCCCTCTTACCCCGGGTGTTGGCCATGCGTATGACGTCAACAACGTCAGTCTCCCTCCCACGGCGGCACAGGAGGCATCGGTCACAGCTCAAGGCGGGGGGAGGGGGAGGGGTCAGCTCTCATCCATGCTTATCCCAGTATAAACAACCGAGTGCTGGGGACGGGCGGTGGGACGGGCGGTCTGTACATACAGCGCAGCACGGCTGCAGGGGAGGCCAGGGAGGGAGGGAGGTACTCTGCCGGGAGCTAACGCTGGCAGCCGCGGCAGAGGCAGTGCAGAGATTTGGAGGCCGCGGGCGACACAGGAGATTACCGGGCTGCTTCATGAGATTGTTGTGCAGATTACCATCAAAACGGAACAGAGTTCAACGAGTACATCATATGTGATGGATGATGGATTCGATGAGGCTCGGCATTTCGCGAGCGCAGCCACCAAATCTCTGCACCTGGGCCGCGGCGCGGTGGGCCGCGGGGCGGTGGGCTGCGGCGCGGTGGGCTGCGGGGCGGTGGGCTGCGGCGCGGTGGGCCGCGGCGCGGTGGACTGCGGGGCGGGCGGGCGGCGGCGCATGACGGAACCCACCTATGGTATGAACCTCGTGCAGCTGCGGTTGCAGACGCAGGTTGCAGCGGACGCCGTCGTTGCAGCACGCGCTGGCGTACGTCTTATTGTTACGCTCGATGCCGTGGCACACGATCGGGTTGTCTCGCGGCGTCAGCATCACGCGCGACAGGCACCTAGCGGCAGGGGCGGCGTTAGACGGGTGACCAGCGGCGCCGCTGGAGGCTGTTAGAATAGTCACACGCACACACACGGGGTGCAGGCAGGCATGCTGACAAACAGGCAGCCAGATGGACCATCAGTCAACTCAGTTCGACAGGCAGAGGATGCCAGGCTCAGAGCTCACGGCGGACCGGCCATTCATACAGCCATGTTCAGACCATAGCGAGTTTGACAGCCCCTCACCTGAGCCTGTTCGGTTCCCGTAGGCAGGTGCGTTCAGCTACCTAAGGGCTCTGGTCGGACCCACGGCAGACGGCCGGAGCTTCAGGATCAGGTTGCCACACAGGCAGCGACCAGCAGCCAGGCCATTTACCTCTTATCATTTCGCTCAATATCCTAAGCCTTAGGTACTCTAAGCTTCTATGGAAACGGAATATCTTGGAATCTAGAACTATCGCATCAGCTATTTATCGGGGAGCTTTCTATGAGCTTCACGGATGTATTGAAGAGGATTTCACCCTTCCAGTTCCTTCTCGCTGAAGAGATCGCATCGAGGTGACTACCGATATATGACAAAAAAGAGAAAACCGATCGGGCAATATCTCAGGGGTCCTCCTTAGGAAGAGTCTCTGAGTTTTACCCTTTGTCCAGCACACGTGCAGTGCCGAGTGGGACTTCCTCACCAGCCCGCCCCAGGGATCAGTAGCCGAGGCACCGCCACGGGTCGCGCTCGCACGAGCGGAGACTGCCAACGACTTTAGATGACAATGTGATTACAAGCCCTCTCAGTGGCGTCCTCGCCGTGCCGTCTCGACCATTGGGCCGGCGGAGTACTGTGATTGCTAAAACAGATACTTTCGGCAGTCAGGAAATCGCACCCAAGAGCCTATGAAAAATATATCAACCTCGCTCGTATCAATCGCTCGCATCTCCGTATGAGCGATTAATACGAACAATATTTGTATTTGAATAGGCTCTGGCTTGCGACTTCCTAACTACGGAAAGAGTCTGTTTCAGCCTTGGTGACCGCAGAGCGGACGGAAAGTACGGTTAGAGACGCGACGTTAGACGGCCCAGTCGCATACCATGAGTGGCCAGACCATGACAATGAGCAAGACCAACGGAAAACTCTTGACAGCACAAAAACAAAGGAGTCCCCTAGAATTGGACCCAACATAGGATATTACGCGACAGTTACAATCGAAACGATCATAACGGGACTGGGATGGACTGGAACGAAAAGCGAACAAACATGCAGAGCTTTTAAATGTAGGAGAAATCAGCGCTTGTGCCAGAACAGTGGAAAACACCACATGGACTGAACGATGGGAAGCTAGGTACGTCCAACAGACAGCAAGGTAGGTTTAGCAGACAGAACGGAGATCGACTATAGGATGGACACGCGACAGACATCGAGAACTACGGGACGTGGGCGAACGCTGGAACCAAGCAACAGGAACACAACATCGAGAGGTGGGTGTCAAAGGCTCACATTAGCGGGAAACTC
Organism: Amphibalanus amphitrite; assembly: GCF_019059575.1. NCBI lineage: Eukaryota > Metazoa > Arthropoda > Thecostraca > Balanomorpha > Balanidae > Amphibalanus > Amphibalanus amphitrite. The sequence continues at coordinate 272,219 of NW_024882477.1, read as the reverse complement.
GGAACGGCTATGATACAGATAACAGCAAACGCCGAGTCGCAGACAGCCGCTATGACACAAAGTGAACGAAACAACAAGGAAGAAAGTTGTTACAGACAGGAGCTAACGAAGTCATTAAGCTAATAGGTACATCATCGCTATGCTTTTCACAACACGCAAAGGGCTAAAATAAAAATGAAACTGCATTGGCCGGTCAGCAGTAACTTAGGCGTGACAAGCCTTTTATCGTATGCATAACGTTAATGGCAAAATGCACGATAGTCCGGCAAAAATATAAATCAACTGATGGAACACCGTATGCTCAGAAAAGGAGTTAGGAATGCAAGAAAAGAAGTCCATTGACAATACCAGCTTTCCAAATACAGGAAATTGTGCAAAATGCATAGGTTCCTGATAAATGCTAGACAGAGTGGACCCATACTACCATTAGTACCTATACATACAACACATTGAAACTTAACCATGGCAGAACTAGCCCAATAGCATGTTGCCAAAACAGACACCTGATACTAACTTGTACTTTTTGGTGATATCTTGCGACTGGGGGTTTTTTCGCTCCACTGAGGTGAAGCACATGCCGTCCGTCTCGCAGGTGCCATTCTGAGAGCCATGACACTCGCTGCACTCGCATATGAGACCTGCCCGGCAGGAAGACAGGGCAGATGGTCAGTGAGTGGCCACCAACATATACGTGCGAAATGCCAGCTGTAGGTGGTGGGGCACTGGAACACTGTAAATATTTTATCTGAAAGGATCAAAAGTCCACAAGCTAATTAGTCTCTCCCAGCCTTGCACCTTCATTGGAAATTGGATGAAGTCAGGCCTCTAGTATTTCTATTTCATCAGATGAGATCTTAGGGTTATTGTAACAAGATATGAGCCGACTTTTTCAGCCCCTGAAGGTGGTAAACACCCAGACTGAAAAACGTGAGTTTTGACGAGATCTCGGGCGTGCACTGCTGCTCTGCTAGCCTTATTCAGGCGTACATTACAAATCTCAGGCATGCAAGACCCAGGCGCGCAGGAATGCAATGACGAGGCAGGGCGTAAATGCCTGGAGAGCTCCAACTCGAAGCTTGCTAATGAAACAAACGCGAAATTTGTGGACAGACGTTGTTTAAGTGACCCAACTAGTACCGCACATTTGTGTCAGCGACGCGCTGTTCTTTGGGATCAAATGTGCAACAGTTCACTAGTGTGGACATTATCACAAATTTCGGCATTTCAGTGCAGCTTATATTATACAGGGGATGGGCGGAGGAGCCTCTGTCAAATGGCGTAACTCGGTTGTTTGAGTTTTGTTTGATGATGCTATGCGTGCATTTGGGGTAGGTCGGCTGTGGGCCAGTTCAGGTCAACCAGTATGTGTGACCACCAGTTGTTCTTGGCCAGCATTTACCACCAACATGATGCCTCTATCACTGTAATGTAGCCACTAAAAGAAGTTCCCAAATCCCCAACTTAATGTCAATTTTGTTATTGGCTACAAAAACTGTTACCCAAATGAATATCAAAAATAAAAAGTCCACCTTGTTGTGCTTATGCAAGGCATGTAAGCTTGAACTTGAAACGCCATGTGTCAGGCATGCAAATTATGGCACAGGTGTGCATTCCTACTTGCCAGGAATGCACTCCCATCAGACTGGGCACACATCCTCCTGGCATGCACATGTCACGTTTTGCAGTCTGACTAAGCCCTAAGCTAACAGAAAACCTCCCCTTTAATGTAGCCTTAAACAGGACACACATAGACAGAAAATTACTCTTACCATAGCAGGTGCCAGCAAGCAGCAGTGATGAGATGACTATGGTGTAAATGAAATGTAAGGCCATGGCAAACAGTATGCCATTCACAAAGCAATTGATTATCTTGACTTATTGGCAGGTATTGGCATGCTGCTGTTCTTCAGTGATGACATTTCAAAAGCCTGAAAATAAACACACTATCATTATTCAGTAGCAGAACAAACTGTAAGGACTTAGGATAAAACAAGCAGAAATCTTCTAGCAGGCATCACACATGCTTGTGACGTGCTTGTGGAAGACGCACAATACCAGTCAAAACTCCCAGGACAATGTAATGGTCAAGAATATCACAACTGGGCTGGCGCGTCTGGCATTCAGGGATTCCTTTCGGTCCTTCCACCTTGCCTTTTTCTTTCCGACACTGATGGGAACCCAACCAGGTAAGAGAATCACAGGTGCTGCCACTCTTTTGTGAAAGGACACTAGATTCACCAGCTTGATATTTACACAAGTTTTGTTGTAAGTTGCACATCATTAGGTTATAGGTTGTAGGTTAGGAGGCGAGGTTAGCTCAGGTTAGATTTTGTTTTATAAGAGACTATTTGATAGGCAGAATGCATTTAAATGTCTCAATTACCATTTACCAGGATATCTAATGACTTCCCAAAGGGGTGGAAGCACCAGTGATGCCTGCTATAAAATCTCTATACATATATAACACTTCACAGGTGAGTGAAGTGAACCTGCTATAAAACTCTTTGCATAGCTCATGGTTGGTTGGCTTGGGTTACAGTTTAACACTGTATCCAGTGGACCAAGTGCTAACTGGTATTCTCATGCTGTTCCAAGCTGAAGCAGCCAGGTAGCATCAATGCTGCACTTGGATTGCCTGGGAATGGAACCCAGATGGCTAAATCCAGAGTGAGAGGCAAGGAATTTAGGTAGGTACCCCATAGACCAGAATAACCCCCTTGTCTAGCTCATGATGAACTTATAAGTCCTGGGGGCTGGGGCCCCCTTAGGATGTCATCAAAACAGGAGTGACATGAGCCTGGGTGCAACATGAAAGGAACTGTAGACATTAGCTGATGTTATGCGCATGGTAAACCAGCTTTTCTTTTTACCATGTAACATTTGATTAACAGGTGAGTTAATCAAATGTTACATGGTAAAAAGAAAAGCTGGTTTACCATGCGCATAACATCAGCTAATGTCTACAGTTCCTTTCATGTTGCACCCAGGCTCATGTCACTCCTGTTTTGATGACATCCTAAGGGGGCCCCAGCCCCCAGGACAATAATGGCAGGTGCGCCACAATCGCTTCCAAGCTACTTGCCAATAGCTGCCATTTTTGAAAATACTGTTTTGAAAATAAAGTTACAAACAATAAAAATATTGTAATAACAATGATGATTAAATTGTTACCTACCTTATCAAAAAACTTACTGAAAAATGATTTCTTCATAGGTATTAAAAATTGAAGCTTGATGCATTTTTACGCTGCTTTCCTGCTACTGCAGAAGGTTTTTAAATCGTCTTTATCAATATCTTTAAAACCAGTTATTTCTTAGCATATTGCTGCCCTTTTTTGTCGCTAGAAAATTAGTTGGGCTTTCCATCGACATTAATGGTTGAGCGGTATTTGTAGAGTGCCATCAATGATCTTCAAATGAAAATAGTCATTTTCATGTTGGAAAGGAATGGAGTACCCCTTGCGAGCATCAGGGGGACGTCACTCAGGATGTCTCTGATTAGTCGGGACCTGGGAGGGGAGTGACCGTACCTTCTGATGGCCTTCGTTGTACCAAATGATTGACAGTAGAATACCAATGGCTTATGGCTATAGTTTGTTTTAATGCTATGGCGAAATTAAAGTAAAGACTCAAATTATTTTAAATGATTAATTTCCCAATACACCACTGACCACAGTCCTCGCCAATGCCAATAACACACCCACGGGTACGAAACACACACCCTGACCCATAGTATATAGATCACCCACACTTGGGGCCTTGACCCACACAACCCACACACCCTCTCCTCCTCTCTACCCAAGGCCTCTCTACCTCTGCCTCTGGATGGAGAATATTTACAACACTTATCTGCCTCGATTTCACATCAAGTGCGTACAGTTCGCTACCAAACAAATAATGCCATACCTACCCCAAGTTCGTTTATCACGTGACTTTTTCGAGTAAGTTTTACTGAATTGGGAAATAAGATTTTGAAATTTTAAATTACAGTACATGAAATAAATCATAAACCATTCAAAAATGTTTTTTTACTACAAAATTAGCGTAATTTTAACAATATCACAAAAAGTTGAAACTTCAGACAAATGTCACAGACAGCAAGCGTGAGCAAATAAGTGGTCATCCGCCAGACATATTTGTACACCAAGCATTCTCAACTGTCTGAAATGCTTGAAAACTGAAAAAGTTGTTGAAATTTGAATGTAACACTTAACAGTAATTTCTCTCGTTGTTTTCGGAATATGAGAGGCAATGAAATTCAAACTGGAACAAAAAGTGTCGTGACGATTCGTCAATGAATTATGACGAATCGTCATTCGACGGCAGGGATCATCGAGATGGAGTCGGAGTCTGGAGTCGACAATTCTGCCCGGAATCGATGTCGGAGTTGGTTTTTTGAAATCGGTGTCGGAGTCACCGAAAATGAATCGACTCCGCAGAGCTCCGCAACTCGCGTTTGAATTTTGAAGGCGCTCCGGCGAGCCGTAATCGCCGTAATCACCACTCCATATGTGGAAGGCTTTTTATACATACCATACATACATACATACGACTCTTTAGTGCCCTGATACATACATGATACATGCGCGTCGTACTACGATTGACAACCGAATCGTAGCGTTTCTTCTCATTCTTTTGTAAATATCTCTAGAAGTGTACAGTTTGTTACGGAGCGAGCGAAGCGAGCGGAGTCTTACGTAGAATAACGGAAATTTCTGAGTATGAGCGGCCGGCCGGCCGGCCGGCCGTGCGGACGCTTTTGCGAGGCTTATATCTCAGCAACCACTTGACCGATTTACACGCGGTAATTTTTATAGGGTAGCTTCATTCCTTCTACCAAGTATTGGACTATTCCCGATGCATTTGGGTGACCCCTTATGCACGTGCCACGCCACGTGCAAAACGAAGAGGTGTCAGTTTTGTAATTGTTGCAATATCTCGGTAACTACTTGGCCGATTGCGCTGAAAGTTGGCATGTAGGTAGGCACCCACTAGGCACTGCATATCCATGTGCCAGAGTTGGGGTGCTGCTGCACGTGCGCACGTGCAGGGGTCGTTTCCAGATCTCGAGAACGGCTCGACCGATTGCGCTCAAATTTGGTACACGGTTAGGGACCAGTTAGTAGGGTGCCGTGCACAAGTCAGTTGGGACCCGTTTTGCACGTGCGCACGTGCAGGGTGCCGCTCCCAGATCTCGAGAACGGCTGGGCCGATTGTGCTCAAATTTGGCACATCGCTAGAAACCGGTCAGTAGGGTGCCGTGCACAAGTCAGTTGGAGGTACCCTCTCGAAATTTCGCACGTGCAAGACTCACCCCCTCGCTCGCTCCGTTAGTCGCCCCAAAAGGCGCTATACTGATACTGGTCGCTAGGAAAACGTAAAGAAAGCTATAGTGGTGAAAATGCAAAGGAGAATATTTACAACACTTTTTTTAGCTTTTTCATCCCGATTATTCAAAATTCAACCATTTAAAATTGATGTTGTTTTGTCATTCCTTTCGTTTTAATAAAAAAACAAAGTTTATCAAAATAATAGTTTTGTTCTTCACTATATAGCGGTAGTTTTTGCGGCGTCGAATGGTGTGTTTTGTTGTTGAATTTTGTAGGGTTTTATGTGAACATTTGGGGGTATGTGGTTTGTATTTTTCTTTTTAGCTTGTTTTCAAACATTATTGAGACTTGCACAGTACTACCTATACTTTGATAATGACTGTTTGGTTTATTTGGGTTTTAACACCAGGGATAATGTGTCATATTGTTATGTGACTTTGACTTTTACAACAAGGGATTTTGCATGATTTGTGATTTTAATTGACTGAGTTGCAGATAATTTATTTTCTTACAGATCACTTTGACATCCTGCCGTAATTTTTTAGACAAGTTCTGTGCGCCAGCCGCCATCGGTGCCTACTTGTACTACTACTAGTCAAGAAGTTTTATGTAAGCCACGGGGTGTTATGAGATGACAGATTGACACTGGCGTTTAAGCTCAAGCTCAACTGTTTTGATCAAAGTTAAAAACACCCCACTGTCTCAAATAGCCCCACCTTACGGTACACTTATTTATACTAGGCATAAATATAATTTAAGTACCTATGTGCTACAGCACTGCCAACATATTGCCAATTCAATGTTTCTGCAGCGCTGAATACCTATGAATGAGTTGTGCTTTCAGCATAACAACATCAGAGAAAAATGCAGCAAAATTTCATGAAATGGTATCCAATTCAAATTCAGTCTCCCTAAAAACTAAACAAAGTTCAACCTATAAAGCAGCTTACAAGTTGCAAGAATCTAGCGTGCAACCTACTAACCAAGAGCCTACCTTCCTAGGGTACAACATACAACATACTTAAAAGTTGAAGGTGCTGTACAGCTTACCTACCTAACCTATAGCCCTCAGTACTGATAAATTCTGCTGCATTTTAGTGTAGTTTCATCTTGCATTTTAGTGTACTTACCTTGCACATGATGTGTTGTTACAACATGATAGTGTCTGCACCATTGCTAATCCATGTTAAGACTTGCACTGTAAATTCATAGCTTTTTTGTAAAACATTTAATGGTTAAACCTTAATTGTATTAACTAAGCATAAAGCAGTTAGTAAATACGTACCTATAATTGAATATACAAGCTTCAATATTTTATATCAACCATCCATTAAATACATACTGTATTTCAGCTGAATATGTACCACTATACCTTCAATTTTTCAGGCTGAAGTCTCCGCAGATCCTTACCAAGAAGCTCCAGGGTCTGGCAAATTATCATTAATTTACCAAACCCAAGATGCTTATGAGATTTAAAGACTACAATGAACTTGAAAGCTGTGTTAGATAGAATGGAGTTATTCAGTTATTGGATTTCATTGGTTTGGTACCAACTTAACTTCTGCATAAATGCTTGCTTCCATTCCCTGCATTATGTGCTGAATCCCTGAATCCCTGAATCTTGGTCATGTTAGAGCTAAAACCAACGCTATGGTCTTCTCCTGGCCCGATGTGACTCGTCTCTGGTGTCTGACCCAGTATATCACGACCCCTGTGTCTGCCCTTACATGCTACGTCTCAAGGTCTTTCCTGACGCAATTTGTCTCTGCTCTGCTCCAGAGTGACCCAGACGCCGACACTGGTGGCCCAGGAGGCCGCCTGAACTGACGGCACGGCCGGCAGGCGCCATGGACCTGAGCGTGAAGAGAGACCCCGCCTCCAAGGTGGGCGAGGCGATCATGGACCTCTCTAGCCGGGGTATCACCGTCACCAGGATGGGCGAGGGCGGTGGGGACGGTAAGCGCCCGGCGCCGGCTGCCGACGGACGCCGCTCGCTGCGGCCGCGGACCGAGAAAAACTACACGGAGGCCACCGAGATGGTGGTGGTCGAGGAGTCGGACGACGATGACGTGGAGAAGCCGCTGCCGCCCATCAAGGAGCTGTCGCCGGCCGAGCTGGCCGAGAAGATGGAGCTGATCCGCCGCTTTCGGGAGGAGCTGCGCAATGAGGAGAGCAAGCTGGTGCTGCTGAAGCGAGTGCGGCAGGTACAGGCCAAGGAGAACGTGGCGGCCACGCCTCCGCTCAAGACACCGCCGGCGGCTAAGGCGGCCAAGACGGCGTCCACACCTGGCTTTACCCCTCCGCCGAGCGTCACCATGCTGGTGAAGAGCTCCAGCGGCAGCACCAAGTCGAGCTCACGCGGTGGTGTCACCAGCGGCAACTCCGGCACCAGCTCTGTGTCGGTGATCCCGACGGGCCGCGGCGCCAGCGCGCACACCACCCTCTCCAGTCTGATGGCCGCCCAGCACGGGCTGCTTAAGAGCCAGGCCGGCTCGCCGCACGCCCAGTTCGCTGGAGCGTACGGCTCGTACCCGCTCACCCCCGAGGTGGAGATCCGACGTGACTCGGCGGCGCACCGGGCACCCGAGCCGGCGCACCACCGTGTGCCCGAACAGACCCCCGAGCAGCGTCAACAGGTGGCCAAGCTGGCGCTGCGGAAACAGCTGGAGAAGACGCTGCTGCAGATCCCGCCGCCCAAGCCGCCGCCGCCTGAGATGGGCTTCATTCCGAGCGGCACCAATACGCCGTTTGTGTACCTACTTGGTCTGGAGAAGGTGGTGGATTTCATCAAGTCTGAAAATCCGGACACGACCAATTGGGAGAACTTTTCGTGCAGCCAGTGTCGGCGCGACTTCACGACTGTCTGGAAATGGGACCGAAACCGGCCCGGCCGCGTCACCTGCGAGGAATGCGTCACCAGCAACATCAAGAAGAAGCTGAAGGCCGAGCATACCAGTCGCCTCAAGACGGCATTCGTGAAGGCACTCCAACAAGAACAGGAGATTGAGCAACAGCTAGCCAAAATGGCGGCTGCCTCCCCGGCGCCGTCCAGCGCCTCCACTCCTATGCCGCCCACTCCTGAGACGACCATCACTCCGATCCCGGCCAAACGCGAGCGCGACTCGCACCACCGCGACTCGCACCACGGCCGTGACTCTCACCACTCGTCCCACAGCTCCCGAGACGGTCACCACTCGTCACACAGCTCGCGAGACGGTCACCACTCGTCACACAGCAGTCGCGACGCGCACCACTCGGCTCGCGAGGCGCACCACTCCGCTCGCAGCTCGCCACACACCGGCCGAGACGCGTACCATGCGCGGGAGGCCCACCAGCCGCGCGAGGCCCACCACTCGCGTACGTCTAGTGCCAACAAGCTGGCCGCCGCGGAGGCTGAGTATCTGAAGAAGTTCTCCGACCCCAAGTACGCCTCAGCGCTGATGAACCCGATGATGATGGCGGCGGCCATGAACCAGTCTGCCGCGGCGCTGGCGGCTCAGCAGCAGATGCTCCGTCTGCCCGGCGCGCACGGCCAGGCAGCGCTGCAGCATATGCTTGGCCAGCTCAACCCCATCATGTACTCGTACCAGCTGGCGATGGCGCAGGCAGCCCAGGCGGGCGGCGCGGCGGCCGGTGGCAGCAGCAGCAGCAGCGGCTCCTCCAAGACCACGCAGTCGCTGGCTGACATCCAGCGTCAGTATCTACTGGACATGCTGCCGGCACAGGCGCTGCCGCCAGGCTGGGGCGGCTCGTCCAGCAAGAAGTAGCCGCCGCCGTCACCCTCGTCACTCGGCTGGTACAAAGACGACACGCCTGCGGACAAGCCTGCGCTCGGTGAGTAACAGCGTGAGCTGGCGTGTAACAGGTGAGCTCAGCAGATCAGCTGGTGTTGATGTGTGCTCGGGACACCGCAGTGGTTATTCCGAGGTCTGTCAGCGGGACAGGCAGTATCGCGGTGACGCCGCTCCGTGATGAACTGAGGGGGACAGAAGCCGGGCCGGACCGCCGCCGGCCGGTCCGGACACCGCAGCTCCATCCATACCCGGTACTGGCGCGCCGCCGCCGTAGCCAATCATGTCGGCCGTATCTCATCCCATGTGCTGCGATGATGTTCAAGATATCGCGCGGATAGCGTTGTGTGGGGCCACGCCGCCCGCCCCGGCGGTTCGCCGCAGCTGCGGTCAATCCAAAATCAGACATCTATTTATGTATTTGCCGTTGCCTACAGCTGCTTTTGCACGATAATGGTGTCCTGGGGACGGGTGGGGGCGGGCCTGTCGTTCTATCTCGCGCGCGTTCGCTCGTTTGTAGCCGGTTTTCTAAACAGTAGCGGCGTCGACGTGTCTGCGTGGCGCGTCTCATGTGTGCGTGAGTTTGTACGTTTCCGCACTGAGTGCCCGGTTCATTGATAGCCCGTCGGGCGGAGGTGGCGGGCGCCCGGCGCGCTGCGCGCTCGCCGGCCGTGCCCCGGCGCGCTGTCCCCGTCACGTGTCCACAATAAATGGCGTCTGTCCAGCGCGGCGTGTCTCGCGGAGGCGCTGGGCTGGGCTAGAATGACACGATGATTAGAAGTGGTTCGCACACCGCTGGACGAGTAGCGTAATTTTTATTCCGTTTTGCCCTCTGAACTAATTAGTGGCACGGTTTCCTGCCTAGATGCTGACTGCTTAACTAATATGCTAGAAATTTGTAACCACGATCAATTTGTTCCGCATTGTTCGGCAGACGGATCTCGTTTTGCATTCTCGCTTGAAGGTTTGCGTTCTCTCGAGCAATGCCAGCTGCTGCTTTTCACCCATTACTGCTCCTCCTTCAGAACGCTGAAAGTGCGGTGTAGCTCCATCTGACCACTCATACATACATACATACATACATAAAGGTTTATTTGACCACGTGACAGTCAACGACTGGTAAAAAGGCCGTACATGAGCTGTGCAATGGTGGCACCACATGAAGAAGTGAAAAGCATCACAAAAATTAAAAACACAGTGCATTTCACAAGAGCTCCGAACATATCTACGTGGGGATCACATCCTGTTCATTAGATCTATGAGTACAGGCACAGTGGACTTTTTATACCGCTCAGTTTTGGCCCGCGGTACGACAAACTTTCGCTGCCGGCGCAGAGGGCGCCTCACATTTGCCAGCTGCTCGCCCGGGTACAGTGGGTGGGCGGGGTTGGCGAGGATGTCGGCCGCCAGCTTGCAGAGGACAGCATCGCGACGCTCACTCAGAGTTTCGAGGTTGAGGAGCTGGCAGGCAGAGGCGTAGTCGGTGTAGTTTTCGTATCCTATCATGATTTTGCAAGCTCTTTTCTGAACTTGCTCGATTGCCTGTGCTTGTTGCTGTGTCAGTCCCGTGTGCCACAGTTGAGAGCAGTATTCCAGACATGGACGAATGAAGCTGATGTAGACGGCGCGGATATCGCTCAGATCTGCATGGAACTGACGGAGGACTGTGAGCATGAACAGCCTGCGAGAGGCGTTTTTTTGTGATATGATTTGTATTTGCCGTCCACTTTAAGTCAGAAGTAATATGGACTCCGAGAAGTTTCATGGTAGAGACGACAGGTACTGGTTCGTTGTTAATGATTACTGCGCCGTCCATATCCGTGTTGTGAGAGAAGTTGCAGATGAGTATATGACACTTTTTTCCGTTGATCTTCATGAGATTGTTCTCTGACCATGTTTCCAGAGTGGATGCGGCCGTCTGGGCTTTCTGAAGGACAATGTTTGCATCTCTTGCAGGAGACAGGATGCCGATACTGAGGTCGTCCACATACTTCCATCGATGATCTTCGGTAACTGCGCAGTCATTTATATGAGCCAAAAATGCAATCGGGGCGATTTTTGTCCCTTGGGGCGTTCCACACGTGGTAGTGAGCTCTGATGAGACAGGATTCGAGCCACCAAGTCGAACGACCTGTTTCCGCTCGTTGAGGAAGCTGGCTACTGTAGGCACGATGGAGGGACGAACTTGCTGGTCCAGTAGTTTCCTGAGCACGACATCATGGCTAACCAGGTCGAAGGCCTTGGAAAAATCGATCGCCAGGATGGCCGCAGCGTTTGAAGAGCTGTCTGTGTTCTTAGCCAGGAAGTCATATAGCGAGATCAGGTAATGTACCGTAGAGTAGCCTGGCCTGTTTCCGAACTGGTGTGGGTCAAGTGATGGGGTAATGTCAGCCATGATCCAGGTTGTCAAAAATCCTTCAAAGATTTTGGAGAAGAGCGGGGTGAGTGAAATGGGTCTAAGATCGTTGAAAGAGGTTGGAGGGTTGACCTTGGGAATGGGGGTGATGAAGGATAGCTTCCAAGCAGACGGAAATTTTCCGGAGGATAGCGAGGAGTTGAAGATGTGAGTGAGTGGCTGCGATAATTCGAAGGCAAACTCCTTGACCAGCCGTGCTGGTAGCTCATTCGGTGTGGTGGAGATGTTGGAGCGGATGCTGCTCAGTTCCCTCTGGACGTCAGCTCGTCGGATGACCGGTGGGGGTGCGTCCGCCGGTAGGTAGGCAGGGAATTCCTCCAGGTTGAGTGCCGGCAGCTGGGATGAGATAGATGCGAAGTGCTGGTTGACCGCTTCCGCCAGCGCCCCACCAGTCTCATACTCAGCGAAGTTTAGCTGTTCGTTCTTTACTCGGCCGGTCAGACTCTTGATTTGACGGTACCAAGTAGCCGGCTTTGCTGTCCTCATTCCTCGTATTTTCCTGTCGTAGAATTCCGCCTTGGCTTTGCGGCACAGATGAGTGGCCTTATTTCGTAGATGTCGCCACCGGTCGGACATGCCCTCGAGTCGGAAAACTCTGTGCTTCTGGGAAATGGCGTGTCGGACGGTGGCGGTGATGTGAGGCTTCCCTCGATGTCGCACTGGCAATGTCTTGGTAGGCAGAAATCGGTCTAGAGCAGTGGAGAGCGTTGACTGCAGCACCGCCACCTGTTCATCGGGGGAAGACGCCTCATATACGGGGGTCCAGTCATGTGCTGTGATCCACCTGCCGAATGCTCTAACTCCCGAGTCCGGCAGCATTCGCACGGTCGTTCGTTCCCTCGGTGTCGGCTGGATGGTGCGCGGTCGAGCGTGCACGATGACGTGCTTGGAGCGCCCGAGGGGCGACAGCATCACAGGCTCGTGATAATAGTCACCCAGATCGGTCAGGATGAGGTCCAGAACTGAGTCCCCGTGCGTGGGGGCTGTTACAATTTGATGCAAACCATTGAGCCGGCAGAGGGACTCAACTGGAAAGCTGTTGAAATCACCGCAGATGATAAATCGAGTGATAAATCGATAAAACTCCACCTACTTTCTACTTCCGTCAGACTTTAGCTTTTTCATTTTATAAATAGGTACTCCACGTAAATGCATCTTAGTTCAGTACAGTTAAGCATATCTGTCCGACCACTATTGTGTCCACAACTTCGTGAAATGGAAATTTCAAGGGTTTCAGAAGAGATGGTGTCGCTGAAACACCACGACCATGCTGTGTGCACCGGTATCGCTGCCATCTGGTGACCGTAGTACCAACTACAGCTGATAAGCTCTGTCCTATGGGCTTGTGGCCCCACCCGCCTTCCAAAGTCCGATACCTCGTGTGATATTGGTCAAGTTTATTTGAAAAACATGTCACTACAGCACACTGAAGGGGTCGAATCCAAAAGTTGGCGTATCCATAAGGTATTTACACACTAGGGTCGGAGTGGGGGTCGCATTGGAGGGGCGAGCGAAGCCGTTCCATTCGGTAGGGTGGTCCGCGCTGACCGCGGAGCTCTGTAGGCACCCGGGTCACCCCTGTGCGGGGGGTAGTGCCCAGAGAACTGCCCGTTATACAACTTAAGTCCCACCGACGGCTAATGGAATGATTTTGCGCCAGATCTTGTCTATATATCACAGAACATTTATCCAGATTCGACAGTAAGCAGCATGGAAATTGGAAAGTTGATAGAAATAAATTAGATACGATAACTGGTAATCTGGGATAGTTAAAACGTGTGATCCGGTTTGGATCGCAACTCATCGTTGGAACTCATTTCTTCTGTGAACTCATAATGCCAACCTGGACTTAATTGCATGATACCGTATCACGCGTCACAGATCAGAAAACAGAGGAAACATAGACCCCGTGAACAGGCCAGAAGCCAGCGACTTGCGTGCCGTTTGCGGGGCCAGCGGAACAGGCTGGTAATGACGAGGTGGCCGCTGTGGCGGCTGAGGTGCTGCTGCTCACCCACAAAACGTTGCATATACGGGTGCTCAAATAAATACACGGGCGCGCGCAGACAATGGTACCGCTGGCGTTGCCACCGGTATGATACATGTAACAACAACAACCAGCAACAACGACACATGCCCAACACTGCCACAGGGGCTAACGACCCGCCGGCGCCGGGGGCAAGGGACCAACTCGGTATTTACAAACATCCACACAAACACACAAATAGACACCGACACACCTTCCTCACAGCGACAACATTCACCTGCCGGCACTCGGCACAGAAGCGAGCACAGGCGGCCACAAAGCGAACTAACACTTCCTCATAGTTTTATAGATGACGCGCTAGTCAGCAAATGCACCGCGCGAGCTGTATAGATGACGCTCGCGTAGCTTTGCCTCCCAGGTGAGGCGGAACGGTCCACAACGAGAGTCGCCTTTCCGCACGCCAGTTTCAATAAGCGTGACTCGAGTGCGTCTCTCGTTGACTTCGCGCCAGTCTTTGGACACGAGGGTTACAGCGGCGCGTGTCTTGTTTCTTCTCTCTCTCCCCAGCTCTCGACTAGCATGTGTAGGAACAGCGGCGTCCAGAGCGCCCGCAGCGCCACCTAGGCTGGACACCGCACGGTAGGCGCCGGACGTCACACCAACTTGTCCTAGAGTGATATGTGTTGCAACATTATTCCAGATAGACACGGCTTGAACTAGCCTCAAAGCCCTGCAACAAGAAACACCAGTCATTGTTTGCGGTTACTGAGCACAGCATTGTTAGGCATAATTGCTTCTGAAAAGGTATGGTACCTAATAATCGTAAACTGAACGGTAAGTGTTGACATTTACCTACTTATCAAACAGAGAATGTCATACTTGACAATGAGCCTTGATATTGTAACTATACACATTGATTCTGGAGACCATTAAAACGAGCGTGACCCTCAGAGCAAATTATTTCCACAAATACCCCTGGCCCCTGCCTCATCGCCATCTGTCCAGTTCGGTGTGCTTGGTGCTGCCACCTATGAACCTCTGTGAGTACTAACCTTCAGTGACGGCTCGAGGCGGCCCGCTGAGGTGGAGTGGCGCGGGTGGGGACGTCATCATGTCATCCAGCGCCGTCGGCAGCGGACCCGGAGGCGGAGCCAGGCCCGGAGCCAGGCCCGGAGCCGGAGCCGGCGGCAGCGGAGGAGATGATGACCCCCAGCGCTCCCGGTCATCTGTGGGTCAAAAAAAAAAAAAAAAAACAGGGACGGGGTTAGATATGAGAGGGGACACCAAGTGACAATCAGGTAAGGGACATATTCATCCAACGGGACTGTTACCAATACTTTTTTGTCCGCATCAGGTAAAAGATCGTGCAGTGTGGTAGCATTTATGTTTACATCACAGGTTATCAGTTAAGTATTCAGGTATAGCGGGGCAGCGATACGGATGGTCACGTCCGTATAGAACTCGATGCAGGCACAGTCAACTGCCACCATAATGGAGATTATAAGGCATTTGATCGGCAGTTTGAGGTGAACAACGGCTTGTGAGCGCTGATCGTAGTTATCGTAGTTAGTAAGAACCGCTGAGTTTAAATACCCTGCTCACTCGACGAATCCCTCTCAGCCCCTCCCGTCTCACCTGGCTGCGGGAGAGGCGGCGTCGGCTGCTCGCTGGTCGGCGTCGGCGCCGGCCGGGCTGGTGACCTGCCCTCGGGGCTCGGGGCTCGGGTCATCTCGCCGTCCGAACCCGAACCCGAGCCCGAGCCGGCGCCCGATTCCCTCGGCTTGTGGGTCATCAGGTGCTGCTTCATGTTTCCCTGGGAAAGTGAGAGCAGTGCCAACTGATGATAAATGGGTTCTGCGACACCTGAGCGAGCGTCATTTCTGCGAACGACATTTGAGCGAAGCCTTTTCAGCGATTATCAATTTAAGCGATTGACTTTTTCAGCGATTGTCAAGTCGGCGAATTCAATCACAGCGATTATCAACTTAAGCGAGGACCAGAAACAGCGAGACCAGATTGAGCGAATATATGGAGGTCAATGGGGGACCAATTGAGCGAATACAGTTAGTTACAGCGAAACCGAACGCGACGGAAGTCAATCATTTGCTACTTTTCGGGAATTCTTGCCCTTGGAATGCCCGCTTGGTATGTGTCATGCTTCAAGCTGCGCGCGGCAACTTAAAAATTTGCTTTTAAGCTTGGAAACCACAAACATATCTGGCCTCATTATGCAACTTTGATCTGGAAATGTGGAACGTGAGAGATAGGACGACGGAAGGAATGTCAAGGATCAATAATAAACTCGAGGGATGACACAGGGGGATCCAGTCTATGTTTCAGGGACCTCACCCAAATATCTGGAAATTCGCACGTTGCTTGGGGCAAGAACAAATTTTACAACATGGGGAACTGATCCAAATTCAAGCGGGGGAATTTCGCGAAAAACAGCACAAGCAATATGAATCTCTGAACAAACGTTTGGTCACCATTATTGGCAAACAGTTGAGGGGTGAAATCGAACCGCTGGATTTTTTTTTTAGAAATGTGGCATTAAATTTGGAGCTTAATGTCTGAACTTTGAACGTGACATCCGCCATCCAGTTCCGGATAACCATGAAAAGTTCCGGAAACATTCTTTGTACGTACGCTCGCAAAAGTAAAAAAAAAAAAAATACACCGTTACGGGACGATGAAGTGTTTCGCTGAAATGACAGTCGCTCAAACTGTAGTCGACGAAATAGATGTCGCTGGAACATAGCTTTCGCTTAAATTGATACTCGCTATATTTGATAATCGCTCAATTTGATATTCGCTAAGCTGCCAGTCGCTGAAAATGGTTCGCTCAAATGACGTTCGCTCAAATGACACTCGCTAAAGTCGCTCGCACCGTGATAAATGGCTAAAACGCTTCGTGTTTAATGGGAAAATATCGGACCTTTGGGTAAGCTTCGCATTTACGTAGTTGTCAAAGCTTAGCATGTGTATTGTGCATATGGATAATAAAGTGCGTATCTTTTATCGCTGAGCAGTGGCAATGAGTTGCGATGAAACGTCTGCCCATTTCATGAATGTTTTTCGAACCTAAAGGCTAGAAGTTATGTTCCAGCTTTTTTTCTCGAATACCTATTCTTGGTGACTCGAATGCCTATAGATGACTATTTTTCATTACTAGAAGATAGACTTGTAAAAAAGGTAATGATAAGTATACCTATGAAAAATAATCCACTAACGGAACTTGAATATGATAAATGTTTATAAACTTCTCGTCGGTGAGTTGTGCAACTGCCGTTCATTGTCCGTCTATTTTCCACGAAACTCACAATCATTGTCATGTCATCCAACAGGGAAAAACACCGTTGAACCAGCCATCGAGCAAAGTAAGATAGCATCATGAATGTGAACAGACGTGCATTTAATTGATATACAAGATAAATAAATTTACATGTAAAAACGTTATTGTCTCCACATTAGTAAAAATAAAATACCAATTAAATTTACATCGTCATTTAAACGGACTACTGATATATCCGTTTATTTTCTTAGGTAAACATAACGGTTATCGAATAGTTTTTTTTTAAGTTTATGAAGTAATAGTTGGTCAGTTGATGAACTTGAAAAAAACGGTACGAAAAAAATATTACGGGTTCTAAACCATACTAAAAATGCGAAGGGGACCAATTGCTTACCAGCAATAATCGGTCAAAATAAAACAATCGGCATCACCAAGCTATCGTGCAGTTTTATCACATTAGTGGAGCAATTTTGCTGCAATGAAGTCGCCTATTGTCTTACTTTTAAATATGTTGGTGCCTACAACCTATCGACCGACTTATCGTTCCCCGGTAGGTTGTCTTTTATAGTTGTTTTTCCTGAAGTTATGAGCTTAGCAAGAAGGAAACAGGATATGGCCGAATTCCCACTGAATATGTAACCCCGCATATCGAACTCGCATTCGGGAGCTTGTTAGATATGCTTCCGCAACGTTTGGCGCGTTGTGTGCTTAATTTCATGCGATATTCATCGCATACTTTATATGTGGAAAATTGATGGTAAGCATTCGCTTCGGACACTCGTCTCGCACCTGCTATGATATTAATGAAAGGAATCTAATCAAAGTTTGAAAATGACTTGGACTGCCCGTCTTTCTGCATCCCCAACTTTAAATTCAGTCGTAAAACTTCCCAGATCGTGTGATGGGCAGATTAATACATTTTCGCGTATGGCTGTTCAGCAAAGTTCACGAAACTTTAGCTATAAAATGAAGCTGCCAAACTTGTCGCATACCTGAAAGAAAAGTTTCCACATGGGGATTACAATAAACGGCGCACCTTCGATGAGAACATAGACTTTGATAACGACGGCGTGAGGAGCAGAACACTGTGCTATGATATGGGTGATTAAACTGCAAAGAAACGTTTTAACCCTCGCCGGACCTATTGGTTTTCTACATACGCGCCGGCCGAGGGGGGGGCGGGTACGACCCCCCCTCGCCGTTTCGCCCCTGGTGGAGCTAGCGCGTCGCGGAAAAAACGAGCGTGTGCGCCGTTACGAGACGCAGAGATTGGTACCCGATTTTAAGGTCCTAGGTCAACCGGTGACCTCTGAGGTCAGGTCAAGTGCCCCAGGGTACGGTTCAGTTTTTGGTGAATAACTTCGCAAAAAACGGCCGCAGAGCCGCGATTTTGGCAGCATCGTGTTCGCCTCGCTCAGGCGCGTCGAATGATATACCTTTTGTCCGGGTCAGGTCAACTTGGGGTGTTGACCTCAGGTCAAGGTCAGGTCAGCACCCCCAGGTCACGAAGTTGGTCGAAAGGGGTCATGTCGCATATCATTCGATTCGGCAGGTCTTCCTGAGTCCATTGGTGGCCTTCTCGACTCGCTAGCTCAATTTGATCAAGAGTTGTTGACGAAAAACTAATGTGACCTTGATGACGTCATAAATGACGTCACGCAAGGTCAACATTGCAAAAGTGACGCATCTAACCTTGCAAGGAGTGCATCAAATCACGATTCTGTGTGCTTGAGATAGTTGGAGATCGTTCCCGGCGCCAGAATAGCAGTTTGAATTTTTCCCCATTGACTTATAATGGTGAGGTCACGAAAATGACCTGACCTCATATGACCTTTAGGAAAAATCCGAGATATACAAGTTGTGAGACTCATAATGGATACTAGATCCTGCAAGTTTCATTTCCCTGTGACATCTCCTCTGGCAGTGAGGGCGTTGCGAAGTTGCGACATCTGAAGACCGTGCAGAGGTTCGCTTATGACGTCATAGGTCAGTGACCTGACCTGACCCAAAAATGCGGTTGGTGTCAAAAGATGCGGCTTGGATCAAAGGTCAGGTATGCCAAGTTTCAGCTCTCTATCGCCAGCGTGTTCGGAGCTATCTCGAAAAAAACCCTATGGGGGGGCGGCACCCGCCCCCCCCCCCCTCGGCCGGCGAGGGTTAAAAAGTCAAAATGTTAGTGCGCAAAATTTTTGATATTATAAAGCAAGAAGTTTATCGGAGCCACCAGCTGAAAATGCCATCTAATGATAAACGAAGTAAAACGGAAAAACAATTTACCTCGGCCATTTGAGCAAACTTCCCTAACTTGATAGCTAACCTGATATAGGTAGTTAAGATTCGGTAACTTTTAGCGCCTACTAGCACTGTATCTAAACCCGTTCGAAAAGAAACTGCCCCCGCCCCCATGACACCTTGCCCATTTGTTTATCTGAGGTAGTATGTGGACCTGACATGTACGGTGTCGGATTCGAGTGACCCGAGGGCTGGGACACTTCTAACTCACCTTTGTACTGAAACCCTTGTCGCAGCGGGGACACTTGAAAGGCCGCTCCTTCGTGTGGCTGCGGTAGTGAATGTCCAAAGCCGACTGGCAGGCGAAAACCTTGAAGCACAGATTGCACGTTGTATTACCTCTCATCACTGTGAACACACCGTCAGAGGTAGCGTCACCGTGCGCCGTCCATCCGCCCTGCTGTCGGAAACTCCGCCCGATATCTATCACCCGAGCCGCGCGACAGCTCTCAGAAAACCCGCCGCCCATTTTATAAATGCACATGTTTGCGACACCTGATGACAGATAGACGAGATTTATTGCCGTGAATAATTCAGGAGCTTAATTTCAATCGTGCTTCCCATCTAGCTAGCATTTTACTAATCACCCGTCCCGCCTGGCGTGCCTAGAAAAGCATTCAGCTGTTGCAATATGACAGAGGGTCCCCACGTCCTCCCGGATCTTACACTAGCCAATCAGCGCGTCTGACAGCGGTGACGTCACGCTTACCTGGGTAGCCGGCGACTCCGGGGAAGCGGGCGTCCAGTCCCCCGAACTGTCCGAACATCGGTCCGGACGTGAACGGGTTCGGAAACCCTCCGAGCGGCAGCCTCATCAGCGGCGAGGCGGCCGCAGAGACGGCAGGGGATGGGACGGCCGGTGCGGCGGCCGAGCGAGGCGTCAGGTCCAGCGGCTGGGCGCCAGTCTCGTCGGCGCTGCCGGAGTAGGGCGCCGGGGAGCCGGAGCCGGAGCCGGCGGCGGCTGGGGATACAGGCTCGGCGGGCTCGGCCGGCTGCGGGGAGCCGCTGCCGGCCGCCCCCGAGTCCATGGAGTCCTCCCCAGAGGCGTCCGAGCGCTCGCCGTTGGTGGCCGCGCCGCCCTCCTTGGTGCGGTTGCCGTTCTCGTCTCTGTCGCGACTGCCGACCGAGAGAGGCCGCTTGGGTAGGTGCAGAGGGAATCCTCCCGGGAAGCCGGGGAAGCTAGGAAGGTGGCTAGGCGGCAGCGGGAAACCTCCAGGGAACATACCCGCCGGCGGGAACCCAGGCGCCAGGGGCAACATCGGCTCCAGCACCTCCCCAGCTGCGATCTGCTCGGGAGTCATGTCCGTGGGTTCGCCCGTGTGCAGCTTGATGTGCTGCTGCAGGATCAACCCGTTGTGGAAACGTTTGTGGCACACAGGGCACTGGTGAGACATCCGCACCGGTGGCTTGGAGCGGTGCACACCCATGTGCGTCTTCAGGTTACCCTTGGTGGTGAAGGCGCGGCTGCAGATCTTGCACTTGAAGGGCCGCTCGCCGGTATGCGTGCGGTAGTGCATTTGAAGCGCAGACTTGCATGAGAGCACCCTCTGGCAGATGACGCATTGGTTCGGGTCGGTGATCTTGTTCTCGATGTTGTCCACCAGCTGCTGCAGCTTGGACGTCTCTGAGGTCTTCTGCACCTCGATCAGCGCCTCCCACGAGTTGTCGTTAACGCCCGGCTTGGGCAGCAGGTTGGTGTAGATGTTGGGGTGCTTACTGGGGTCCACATCCGGCGGCAGGTTCAACAGCGGGTTGAACGAGCCGGAGTGGAACGGGAACGCCGGCTGAGGCATGCTCGTCATCGGGAATGAGAACGGGAACGAGGGCATCATGCGCTGGCCGAGCGAGGCGAGCGCTGCAGAGCGGGGCACTGGTGGCGTGGCCGACTTGGAGAGGTTCTGCGGCCGCTCGGGCGAGTGGTCGGCCGGCTCGCTGTCTGAGCGCACAGCCGAGTCACGCGGCTCGCTCAGGCGACTGTCGCGGCTGCGTTCGTCCACCTCCGACCCAGGTTTCAGAGGTGCTCCGGCATCCTCCTCGATTGGCTCGCGCTTCACCTCAGGTTCGTCAGCGCGCGGCCTCTTAGCCTGGTCCAGGCCCGCCTCGTCGTCTGCCGGCCGTTTGATCATAGGCGGCAGAAGACGGCGTAGAGACTCCAGCTCTCGTAGACGGTCACTGAGCGACTGCGTCACAGGGGGTGGCGGAGGGGGCGGCGGAGGCGTCGGTTCCTCCCCCGACGGCCGGCTCACTCGCGGCTTGGTCAGACTGAGAGGCTCATCACCAGCCTCGGGCCACTCGGGGGTCGGAGGCTGCTGTGTGGTAGGCGGCAGCTGCGGTGGAGGCGGCGGCGGGGGTGGCGGAGGAGGCGCTGTTTTCCCTCGGTCGCCGGTCGGTCGGACCTTTTCACCAGGACTTGCGTCCGTCTCGTCATTCAGTGCCCGCGAGTAGAGCGGCGGAGGCCCGAGCAGAGGTGATCCGAAGTGCGGCGGCGGCACCGGCGGCTGCGGCGTCTCCGGTAGCTCACCCAGCTGCGCCAGCAGTGGCGGAAAGAACTTATCCATGTGCTCTGGCACCATGTTGATGTTCATCTTGACGTGCGGGAATCGCGCGCTGTGCCGCTGGAAGTGTACCTTCAGGTTACCCTTGGTGGTGAAGCGGTTCCCGCAGATATTACACTTGTACGGCCTCTCTCCGGTGTGAGAACGGATGTGGATCTGCAGCGCCGAGTCGCTGCCGAACACCTTACCACAATAGCGACAGCGGTGCTTGAAGAACGGCGCCTCCTTGCGGTCGCCGGAGAAGCCTCCCGGCGCCTTCGTGTGCCGGTACATCTCATCCACCATGTTGTTGGCCAGGAGACCCTGGCTGGCGTTACTCAGCACCTGCTGGGTGGTCTTCTGCAGCAGCTGCAGCGAGTTGCCGCTCTCTGTCGGCCCGTCATCTGTCGGCTGGATCACTGACGACGCCAGTGACGGCGGCGGCGGCGCTGACGACGGTGGTGGCGGCGGTGGCGGGGGCGGCAGCTGCGACGGTGGTGGACCGTCCAGCGGCTCTTCTTTGAGAGGCGGGGAGGGCAGTGGCGGCTCCGTCTGCCGGTCGCTCGGTGGCGGACTGCCAGCAGCGCGAGGCTCACCCTCCGACTCCGAACCATCGCGGCGCTCCTCGCTCTTGGTGATACGCAGTTGCGCCTGCAGCTGCTGGATCAGGTTCATCTGAAACACCTGCTGCTGCTGCAGGGTGAACAGCGTCGACTGTAGGATGGCCAACTCCTGGAGAGCCTTTGGGTTGTGCGTGTTGTTGGCCACAGCCGAGGCAGTCAGCTGCGCCACCGCCATGCCGGTGCTCTGCAGCGATTCCAGGGACGGAGATCCAGCCTTGAGGGCCTGCAGCAGACCGGGGAGAGCCGCCGGCGAGCCCGTCAGAGAGGCAAGCGAGCTGAGGGAGCTCGCCAGGTTCGCCTGAAGCGCTCCCAGCTTGGTCTCCTCGGTGATGAGGCGCGCGCGGGGGCTGTCCCGACTGGCGACACTGCCGGCCGGAGACGCCACCGAGCCGTCGGCTTCGTCCTGCTCGGCGTCAGCGGCCGGCTCGGACTCGGGACGACGCTCCTCGATCGGCGAGCGTCGGCCGTCGAGGTCGGCGCAGTCGACCTCCGATCCGCCGCCTGGGGGCACAGAGAGAACGGAACGTCAGTTACCCATGGAGCAAACAACCCAACACCGAATACGTAAGACGTGCGTGAGGTCCAAGACACCCCACACAGCGGCCAACGGCCTCCAAAGCACACCGCCTGAAAGAAGAGCACGTGAGCCGTCACCAGCGGGGGTCGCCGTCCCGAGAGGAGACCACCTGATCCATCTCGGCCGCCGCGATCCGATGATCCGGCCAGGCGCGCCGAAGCGCGTCGGACCGGCAGATGAAGGCGAACCGCGCCGGCCGCCCCCACCGGACCAGCGCGACATTACCAGCGCCATTACACGCCGCGATGGAGCTCAAAACGGGGATTATTCGGCGCACCAGATTATGACTCGGCCGGCGCGGCCCAACTTATGAGTGGCTGCGTACGGTGAAAGGCGCGATGCTCAGCGCGGTGTGAAACACGCCGCACCGATCGCATAACTATATACATATGTGCACGTGAGACTGGGTCTGCTCCCATTCAGTTACGCGGCGCGGTGCGGTCGCAGCTCGGCTGGACGTCGGATTATGGCACCCATTGTGAGACCTCGAGCGGCAGACGACGCGTCCCACTGCGCCGAAACAGCCCTACGTCAGATCTGTTCTGCGTCGAACTAGAGGGCACACGCTTCTGCTCGTCTCATGTTCGAGGCCTACGAATTGCCTGTCTAGTGGCGTGGGCCCATGTTCGTCAATCGTCTCCCATCCGTGTTTCGTGGTGTCTCTGCCGCGTGCCATTCGTCTCTGACGCAGTCGGCTCGCGCTCGTACGTCGGTCATGTTTCTGGGCCGCGCAACAGCAAAGCTAGACAAACAGGCGCCCACATAAACATGTTTAAACACTCATAAGCTTGCACCTCGGCTTTGACGGCGGGTTTCGATCGCTGTTTGCTTGTCTTGCTATTCTTAGCCGGCGGCGAGTTTGCGCGCCCGGCCGCGCCGCGGGCGCAGAGAGCTGCTCTGTTTCGTCGGCAGCGCGGTGACAGATGCTCTGCCCTGCCTCTCCCTCTCCTCTCCTCCCGTCCCGTCCGGAGCTCGCAGCGCGGCCCGTGTCGCGGCGCCGGCCCCCGGAGCCGTCCGTCATCCCCGACAGGCCAGTGTCACCCGGCGCTGACGGATGCCGGACCGGTGACCGTGCCGCGGCGCATTGTGCACCGGCACGTGGCGCCCCTTCCGCCGCACCTGCGCCGCTAACGCCGCCACGAGCGGCGCGTTACGCGTGACGTTCTGATGGAAAGGGTCGTGTGGGGTGAGGCATGGAGAGGTGCGAGATTCCAGAGACGGACAGGTCAGGCACAGACGATAATGCTCTAATGACCTGTTTGGGTGGGACGTCGAGCGACGTAACTCCCTCCCATGTGGGGAAACACGTGCTGCAGTTCCGTGCTTTGAACCTGCATTACCTATTACGCTTTTCTGACTTCTGTCGGCCAGTGACCTTCTGACAGGTCCGTCAGACATATCTGACAGTTATGCCGCTCTGTCAGGCGACTGTCCTCCAGACACCAGACGTCACCGGCCATCTGTCATTGACATTTGTTTCTGTCAGCCGACAGCCTGACAGGGGTATCCTTCAGGAGCGGTGGCCCTGTCAGCGGCTGTAGTGACCGGTAGTCTGGGGCCTGTGAAGGTGGACTGACGCGCGGTGCCTATATCGGGGGACGCATCTTTGGCGGGGATCTCCGATCTGCACGACCCGGCAGCCAGATCAGACTTCATCTGACGGGGTTGCCACTTGCCAGTCTAGCCGTCTGACATGCGGGTCCCCCGTTCAACCCTGTGGCGGTAGTTCATATATCTGTCCTAAGCCCGCTGGCTGACGCCTAGACCTGACCCCGACTGAACGTTATATTGACCTGACCCTTGCTTCGGCCCTGCTCGCTGTCCCGAGGCCTCTTGCACCAAAATACCTAGGTACAATCGGAAAACTATTTTTGTAGCTAGCTTATAGCTATCCTACAGCGGCAAATTGCTTTACGCCACCCCATATCGTAAACCATCAGCTGCTCCGTATAATTTATAAGTTAACTGTTATGGAAGAGTTTTTCGAATGGCTGTCCGGACTCCAGTGCATCAGAATTTATTTTGGTGTATTTGGTGCATTTTGTATTATATAGTATAGTATTTTGGTGCAAGAGCCCTCCGATCTAACACCTTCCCGCTGCCCGCCGCCCTGACCTGAACCCCTTGCCCATCCCCGATCGCTAACCTGACCTGACCTGACCTGACCTCTGACCGCTGACCGCCTCCTCAGCCGTCCCGTCCGCCCAGCGCGTCTATGACGCCGCCGCGGCCGTCGGCCGTCCGACGGGCATTGATTGGTGACGGCTAGCAGGCTGTGCGCCGGCGGCAGCGCCGCGCCGATAAAATATGGACTCGTTTGCAGGCGGCTGCACGGCGGGCGGCCATCGCGAGCCGCGCGGCACCGGCCGCCATTGGACGAGCGGCGCACTCGCATCCGTGATCAGGGCCGCCGGGCCGGCAGCGCGCTGCACTCCGCCCCCTCCCGGCGGCCGGCGGACTACCGCCGCGGCCGGCGGGACGAGCGGTGACGCCGTCCGGCCACTGTCCTCCGTCCACGCAGCGCAGAGCGGACAGCTGAGGGAGCGGCCGCCGCCAGGTACGGTCGCGGCAGTTATATTTTATGACCGACCGGTCTTGGATAGGGCCGGGCTGCAACGAGCACGGAGCTGGTAGTGGTGGTGAAGCGTGGTTTTCCGCCAGAGGCGCTCTTACCATGCAAGCTGGGCTGTCCGTTCAATGTCTTCGGTCCTAGTCAAGCCCCGTCAAGACACTTGCCAAGGCCCGCTGTTTTGACCTGCACACACACTACGGTCTTACTAGCTCTCCAATTAGCGACGTCATCGGATGACTCCTCCGCCCAGGTCCGTTACGTGCAAAACGACTTCCTGTCCGTGACCTGTCACGGACAGTGACCATGTGACCTGTGCGTCACGTTACCGGCCAGCCTGCAGCCTGCCGACCGTCACAACACACTCAGTGTAACGGTGCAGTGCAACGGGTGCTATTGTGAAGCCCAGCCGCGACGTGCCATGTGCTTTCTCTGGGAAGCCACTTCAGGTGACTGGCCACAGGTCACCACAGGTCACTGGTCGGGACTTTCTGCCAACTATGAACAGGGTCGTTTTTCCTGAGACCTGTATGCATAGTCAAGAAGGAATGCAGTTTTCTGTCTCCTGCTCATGCCTTCCACGGCGGCGCTTGCGGCCTCGCCTCGACAATTTTCCACCCAATTGGAGCATCTCCATATGAAAGGGTGGCCTGCTCGCGCCCGTCATATGCTTTCGGTGGGTACAAAGGGCGGTGCGACGGCCGACAACCCTTTGGATAATCCGACCAGGCGGCTGGCGACACTGTATCAGCCGATCGCGTCGATCGGGGTCGAGCCGGGCTGGGACCGCCGGCGCAGCCGACACAGCCATTGGCTGTCAGAGGGGCGCCTGGGACACGCGGGGGGAGGGGGCCGCTAAAACGACACAGATGGAGCGGCTTAAAAACGACACACTGTGCGCCAGCCCGGCGCAGCCGTCCCGGAAGAAAGGACGATGAAATCTAAACTAAATACTCAAATTAAATCACGCTACGATGGCGGCGTGTGACAGAGGGGGAGGGAGGCAGAGGGACGGCGGTGGTGAGCGTAGGGAGAGCATCTGGTCGGAATGAGATCAAAAGACTCGCGGTGACAGCATTACGTGATCGGCCAATAAAAGCCTGTCTTTTCACATGTCGCCGCAATTCGCTGTCACTGGGCCGTGCTATTTACGCAGGCGGCTGGCTCGGCGGCTAGCCCGCGGCGTCTGGCCCGCAGCAGAGCTCCCTCCTCCTTTGCAGGAGCGGTACACAACCTGTGGACGCGGCTGCAGCGACACATGTCGAATTCCCTCGGCTGTATGATAAGGCGCCTCGGCTCTGTTCGACAAGACGCCTGGCGGCTGACCTTTCTGATCAGCCGGCGACCTGCCCCCGCCGGCGGCACACCTTTGAAGTCGTCACATCAAATAGCCGACCCCAGGATGGCGCCGTCCGAACACTATTTGCCTACATGCAGAGCGTCCTGGGTGCCAGCCAGGCATGCGTCATATAGTATGTCTCATAAGTGGCTGGATGACGGCTGGTAGTGGCGGCGGAGGCGGCGGGTGAAGTGAGGCGCTAACCACCTTGCCCATCTAATTCAGTAGTGACGCTTTGGCTGCTGACGCCACCAAAGACCTCCAGATACGTCAGGCAAAAAATCGTCCAATTTAAACGCGGAGGCCAGTTTTGCTGCAGGTGGCAGACTGGGAAATGGCCCGGCGGCTGGGACGCGCCACTGGGCCAGAACGTCAGAGGCGGCGAGCTATTTTGATACGCCGGCAGTTACCAGGGCGGTTTGATATCCTGGGGTTTGATAGAGCCGCGGTGCCGTCTCATATCAGCTGAACACAGCTGCCATACATATCGAGCCGACTGCCAGTGTAGCGAGAGCAAGCACTCAGGCCAGCCACGACACAAGATAATATCGGAGATATGCTTTGTTCTCCAGTTTTGACAAGCAGGAACAGCAGGATTTAGCAAACAACAATGTTTGCAGACAAGAAGTTTCATATTGCTCAAAGCGAACATGTTTTGATGCACAGAAGGCAAGCAAACATGCAAAGATGAAAGCTTATTGCGATGCTCAGGGGCTCCACTAGGAACTCTTAGAGTGTCGTCATCTGAGGTTATTAATGAGCCAGAGAAACCGGGACTGTGCCAGCTGCTTAAAGGGACCCTCCCACCTTAACATTAGATTTGAGTTGAGATAGCCAAAATGGGGTCCCTGGCTCACAATTACCGGTTTCGGCACTCACAACATCGAGAAATGCCTTAAATCGGAAATATTGAATTTCAAAATTTCAGCATTTTGATTCAGAGGGGCTAATGCATAGGAATACCCCTCTGAATGTGTGACGTCAGCGCAGATATCTAACGATTTTTAAATGTTTGACTAAAACGTTTTGTAGCACGCGGTGGTATATGCTGCTTTGCGCGCAACATCTGCCGCGAACGCCGCACTTCCAAAATGAAGTCGCTAGGAGAAGCGGAGATCTAAAATAGTAAACAAAAGTTAAAGTCTAATATCTTGAAAACCGGCGAATATTTTTCGGTGAAATTTGGTAGATATTCGCTTTCGCTCTTTCTGAACCGAGCGACATCACTTTCGTGCCAATTCATTAACTTTTTTGAAGGTGGGAGGGTCCCTTTAAAACTGTCCCGTTTGGCATTATCGAAGGATTGCCGTCCGTAAGTAATTCGTGAATCTAAAATCAGCTGTTGAGTGGACGCTAAAGTAAAACAAATCTGTTTGCCAGGGAGCTTAATAAATGACCCGATTAGTTGGTTACAGCCACTTTCCGTGACAGCAGTTTGTGTTAGACTGCACTTCATCACGCTGCACACTGACAGGACATGAGACAAACAAAGCTATAGACACTAATATTACATCATACACGCTTGCAGATATTTAAAAATAAGGGTTTAACAAAGTATGAAACTTAATTAATGTATTGGAAGTGAACACCCTTAGAAAAGGAATTTCCCAGAGAGAAAAAACATCAAGTTTAACCACGTTTGACAGAAAAGCATCTTTCATAATATGCTGGTAATGCACGTTTGATGTTTTGTGATCCTGAAAATCTGGACGGTTTCGCTAATCAGTCAGGGGTGACTTTAGGATGAGCCGTGCTCAGCCAGCATGGCGTTAAAAGCAGAGGAAAAACGGGCTGGTCTTCTCAGTCTCAGCATTCATCTAAGTTTGCCACAGTAATTACTGCCAGTGACCGAGACTGCCGAACGGTGATATTGCCAGTTCAGGCTCCTACGTGCAATCATTTTCTTGTCAAATGTTTTTTATATCTAGCACGACCCTACATATGACTGTTACCTCACGCTTAGGTCTTAAATCACCAGCGACATTAATTCATAGATAACCTGCACGATAGGGCAGTTAACTTTACGACATGTTCCCAAATGTATCGGCATGATAATGGCGTTGATAATTATGCATGCATAGTCCAACACCGGATCACAGTTCGACACCCTGGGTACAAAAATTTGGGATAGGTATCGGTGGCGGCTGCATAAAACATCCCAGCTCCGGGTATGTGACGAGGGGCTCAGCTGCCCCGCTGACAGCCCGTAATGTTCAGAGCTCAGTACAAACTGTGCTAGCGCAGGCGATGGCCGTTGTTTACCATATAATGCATGACCGGTGTCTGTTCGTCTGATGGGCGTGACAGACGCCGGCACCTCTGAGCAGTTCGCTGCCGAATATAATGGCCGCTGCCGCCAGAACTAAAAGATCAACTTCGAACAGGTTCAGTCAACGACCCATAATCCCATGTCCTGCTCCCGACACTAAACCGGCCATTATATCGGTATAAAATATACATTTACGACGTTAAATTCCATTTCATGACAAACAAATTCAGAAGGAAGTAATTACGTCTAATTGGAGAGGACTACGAATCGTGTACAAAGTTACGTAATAAATAGGTATCCATTCTGTCCATCTCGCCGTCTGTCCGTATATCCGTCTGTCCGTCTGTCCGTCCGCCTGTCCGTCCGTCTGTCCGTCTGTCCGTCTGTCCGTCCGTCATCTGCCCGGGCCAGAGGGCCATTCCCTCCACGGCCACTAGCCCACAGCTCGGCGCGGCGGCAGTCATAGCGCAGATCGACCCGGCGCGCGGCGAGACCGGCGCTGGCTGACGTAGGATGATAAATGACGGTGCTCTGGGCCGGTCGGTATAACATGGCTGCCGGACGCCATGTCATCTGGCCGGCGAGCTGGCCTGGCCAGGTCGGCGGCCGCCGCACTGCGCCGCCACTGCCGCCGGCGCCGCCGCTGCGCCGCGTCTGTGTCATTCAGATCCCGGACGCTATTTATCCGGGATTGATAGATACATAATACAATCCGCGCCGAGGCACGCATGCCCGTCACCGGCTTTGTCCTAAAATCTGGGCCTAGTTGTAAACGCGCTCATAACTGTCGGACTACACGGTGAAAAATTATCGTATTGTGAAAAATAATTGGAGGATCCGGCTCTCGTTTTATGACAGCAGACATATAAAGAGAAATTCCGCTGGGTCGGCGGCCGTAAAATCCATTACGACTGCGCACACGGCGTCCGCTCCTCATGCTTTGAATCAAAACCTCTTGAAATATTTAAATGTGTCCGTGGGATGAGGCAGGCTGTTATCAGTCCCGGGGATCGGTCCGGGGACGTCCTTCTAGCCAGCAGGGACAGGGGCCGGCCGCCGCGCCGATCCGTCCAGCGGCTGGTCCCGTCTGGAGCACTGGGGACATGTGTGTAACGGAATGAACGGTACACATGCTCCCTCGCAAGTGCTGCCGGCTGTATAAAAACTTTGGTAATCTCACAGGCACGGAGAAATCAAGAGTTGACGCAATGTAATTTTTTCTCCGCCGTTTTGTTAGAATGCTAGCATTGCTACATTTATGACCCAGCAAACGCCAGCCATGGGTAAAGAGGCCTTAATCAATACGTTACATCATCATCGGGGTGGTGGGTCCGTGGTGTCATTCGCAACAGGCACTGCTTAGCGGGGCACCCGGGCCCATAGCCACCCATTCATCCATTCGGACAAAATTTCTAAAAAAAAAAATCAACTATAATAATGCTGGCTTGCCCTACATCTACGTGCTGAGAAATTGTCATGGGCAATCTTTGTGCGATGGTGAGATCAGATTTGAACCGCTCCTCCCGTCCTTGGTCTTCCAGCTACGAGGGTCAGTAGTTAGAAGGCGGGCGTGACATCCCAAATAGGTCCCACCGGGTAATTTAGTGTGACGTTTCCACTGGTGCCCGTTCAAGGTAACCCGAAAACGAGCGGGCGGCGCCGGATGCCCGCTACAAAGGGCAAAAGGTGGACGCTAGAAGATGCATAGTAAAGGGATGACGAAGACGCAAAGTGATGAGTGGTCCAAGAGATGCAGTGATTTAAAGTAGACAGTGCACCATATCATGTTTGTGCTAAAGGATGCATCGCTGAAGGCAATGCCAGCGAAATTTTCATCTTAATTTTAGGTTTTCGAAAATTTCGATAACGTATATTTTTTAGATCACAGTTTGTAAACTATATATAGACATGCATGTAAAAGTTCTTGGGGTTAGATTGGATGCATTCAGCATTTAACAACTGGAATCTCATTCAAATGATTTATAGTGTCACACAAGACAAGCGAAACACAACCTAGTGGAAAACACAAGCAGCCAACAACATGACGGCTTTGAGCACGAGGGCAGGCGACGGACGAACACCTGCCAAGGACAGTGGGCGGACTGTCGGTCCTTCAGAGTAGCCCTCTGGACACCATCGGTCCCTCATAATGGCCCTCGGACAGCGCGGTCTTTCATAACAGTCCTCCGGCAGTGGGCTGTGACCTCCGGTCCTTCAGCACCCCCCCCCCCCCCCACTGCAGGACCTTGAAAGACACCCTCCAGGCAGATCTGAGTAAACGGGCCTCCCTGTCCCTCCTCGGGGCACAGGATAACTTGCAGCCAGTCGCGCAGCGCACTGCAACGTTCCCAGAAAACGTGTAATTGTGTGTCCCCTGGAAGATGGCTTGGCGGTGGCTCGGCTGAATCATAAACCGCAACATGGTCGTTTTCGCAATATTCCAGGGGGAACAAATAAATGTGTCGCTGCCTTCAACTCTGGTGAAAGATATCCATCGGCTTATCTTTTGATGCAGATCTAATAAAATAGGACCAAGTTTCTGGCAAGCTACAGTTTATCGAGTTTTCACAATAAATGTATCTCCATAAAAATAGCTGTTTGGCTCCTTGGGCTGAAGCACTGCTAGCTCCACAGCTCCATAGCTCCATGGAACACTACCCCTGCCGACCGAGCGACCGGCATCCAGTGTCGCCCCACTTCGTCCTCGGTCCTTCATCTCTTTCTCTGCGCCTCCCAATCGTGCCATCTGGGCGGGCGTTTCATTTCTCATGCGCGCCGTCGTCGGAGGCGAAGGGGTGCACTTAGCCGAGCGATATCGCCCCATCGTCCGGGCGCCGTCCGCCGGTCCTCCGGTCCCCACTTGGGCCTTCGGCACCCACTTCTACGGGAGTGTGAGTACACACAGCGCGGGACACACACACACAGACACACAGACAGACAGACAGGCAGGCAGTCAGAACGGACAGAGGAGGAGGAGTGGGAGGATGAGAAGGAGGAGGGAAGGGAGCCCGGGTCGCGCCCGGCGATGCTATCGGCCGCGTGCCGACAGGGCCAGCGTGTCTCTGGTCCTGTTTGTATTCATATCGGCCCGTGTCGGCCCCACTATCTGTTTGTCGCCCCGTTTGAGTAATGTGTAATGCCGGAGCGGTACCTGGGTGCCCACTGTCAGCGGGTATCGGCCGCCGGCTCACCTCCTGTTCCGCTCTCACCGGGCCAAGATGGAGGCGGCGGCTTCCCTGCCTCCCTGCCTTTACAGAATTGGAAACCTGTCTAACAAAATATTTTTAAATATTTTGACAGAATTTTGGACAATTGACTTGTTTCTGAAGATCATTTATTTATTCATGCAGGTTTTCAATTAAAATGCAGCTTTATTAAATCTTTGTTAAAAAGATAGTAGTATTGTGATACTACTCTGACAGTAGGTTCTGCAAAATCTATAACCAACCAATCGTGCATTTAGTATGCAAGCACCATAAATTTGCCGCAATTTGAATATGTGTACATTGGAGCAGGGGGTCGCTCGGAGCGGCGCTCCGGTCATATAGCCGCCACTAATGGAGGCCGTCCGTCGCCGGTCGACGCGCCCCTCAATCGGCCCGTCCTGCCAGCGGGCGGGTCGCCGGCCCGATCCGCCGGCCCGACTGCCGCCGATATTTACGAGCTAGCCCGTTTTGACCGATGCACCAGCTGCTGGAACATCGGACCACGCCACGCTGGCCGAAATTTATAATATATGAAGAGGAAATTTACGAGCAAGGAAAAATACAAATTATGCACTATCTTGATGACACAAAGGAGGGAAATTAATTTTCGTTTGTCACGCTGCGGAGGACAAGCGCCGACAGGCAGTCACAATTAGGGCACGAACCGAGGGCGCTGGTCACTGCCGTGTGTTGACCGCTGCGAAATATACGGTCCGCGCAGCCACACAGTGCATCAGGTAAAAGGCGATTGTGATGTTATGTCGGCGAAAAATGTCACCCATCAATTAGCAGTCACCTGTTAGGCTGTCACTTATTGCAGCGCCGAAACTATGACGCCGACCTGCAGAGCGCACTTCAGAATGGGAACGGCTGTGCCGTGACGTGGCACACAATGTGATGGGCTCAGCGGCTCCATAGAAAGCGGAACATTTGCTCGACAATTTAGAGAAGTACCAAAGTAACTGCTGTATTTGATGCGCTCTCAGACCCAATAAATAAACAAACATACAAAGTTTTAGAAAACGCTGAAAAGTTCCTACGTAATGGAAACATCGATGCAATGATTTTAAGTAATTCAAGAATGCAAAAATCATTACCTATAAAAAATTACACCCGATCACCCACCCCAGAAGATAAATCCCTCCAATCGATCTCCCCAAACTCCCGATTCGTGCCGCCCATCCCCATCACCCCTTCCCCGCCGCTCGACCCTCCGCGATCGGACCGATTGACCGCTGCGTTTGGCCCCGATCCGGCGTGACACTAATAAAACCATGTGCAGGTGGGCACACGTCACTAGGGCGCCACAACTGTCGTAAACGTCAGCCGACCGGCCCTATCGGCGTGGACGGGCCATAACAAAATGTGGGGAATCCGAGCCGCGGCCAGCCGAGATCGGCCTCAATCGGAGCAGGCCGTATAACCGGACCGGTCAAAGGGATGAGATCACACGGGAGATCGAGAGGCTTAGCGCTCGGCTCACCCAGGACGGTCAGTTTTGGTGGGGCTCATATACTGACAGTGAGTCTGTCTCGATTTGTGAATTATGTAGCTTTTAGAATTATGAATAAAACTTAAA
Organism: Amphibalanus amphitrite; assembly: GCF_019059575.1. NCBI lineage: Eukaryota > Metazoa > Arthropoda > Thecostraca > Balanomorpha > Balanidae > Amphibalanus > Amphibalanus amphitrite. The sequence continues at coordinate 238,416 of NW_024882477.1, read as the reverse complement.
AAAAATCGGCAATGCGATCATATAATGTTCTGAGGATTTGTATATGTTTTCAAATATAACCTTATGTTCAATGATTGCGAAATGCAAATGGTTCCAAAATTAATTACAAAATGAATATATTTCGGACACTGTCCTTCTTCAGTTCAGAATTGCAAATTAAATCATTTAGTCACAACAGCGCCAGAATATGTCGATAACAGCTAAGTTAGGAAGTCTCACATTGGTAAATTCTCGCGCAAAATAGACAACCATCTTACATTTGAAATGTTCACAAGGTACCCTTTCATATAAATATAATACATGTGTCCACAATTTACACATTAATTCATCCCTATCATCTATCAATCACTAGACCACAAGCATCTAGTCGTCTATTCAACCATCGAGCCATGCAATCAGTCAAACATCCAACCATCCATGTACTCACACATCACTCAGCTATAGATAATTAGACAATCAAGTCATCAAAGGCCACCATCTTACATCAAAGAGCATAAGTACTTTACCATTAAACCATTCATTCAAACCTCGAAACAATACTCAATCGTTCAATCATTCATGTTCATCCATACATTCATACATTCATTCATTCATTCATTCATTCATTCATTCATTCATTCATTCATTCATACAATCATCCAATTATTCAGTCCTTCATTCATTCATTCATTTTCTACAACTATTTAAGATTTGGTGACAAATACTTCCGCCAGACGACTGGTATCGCCATGGGAAGCCACGTAGCCCCACCACTAGCCATCATCTTCATGGGACACCTTGAGGATACCTTCGATAGCGCACTTCTCAAACCGGACATCTACATGAGATACATCGATGACATTTTTGGAGTGTGGACTCACGGACCAACTAGTCTCAAAGAATACTTATCCCACATCAACGAAGCACATCCTTCAATGAAATTTACCATCGAGTCGACGGAAGACAATACACCAATCCCCTTTCTAGATACCAAGATCACAGTTTACCCTTCGGGAAAGTATACAACGGAACTTTACATCAAACCAACATCAGCCGGGATTATACTTCACGCAGAGTCGGCTCAACCATGGAAGACCAAAAGGGCAGTGCTTCACTCACAAATACGACGAGCCATCAAGCTATCAAGTGACGATAACGCCCGACACCGAAGCATCAACAAAACAAGAGAGCTCTTCGCCAACAACGGGTACAACGTGAAGACCATCAACAAGGCGGTGGACCAGTGCATGAACAAGACCAGAGCAAGAACAAGAAGACCGAATGCTTCCGCAGTCAGAATGGTGCTACCATTTGTCGACGACGAGCTCGCCAACGCGGTCCAGTCAGTCGTCCGGAGGAGTAGCCAACCTGACCTGGGGTTGGCCTGGACTAATAAGAACACCATCAGGCACCAACTGGTCCGGTCAGCCCTCCAGCCTCCACCCTGTCCCGGTGGCTCTCGATGCCACTCGTGCGCCGCCGGACTGAAAGGAAGATGCCACAGCTCAGGTGTGGTGTACCAGCTCACGTGTGAACTGTGTAACCAGAGTTATGTTGGTGAGACGGGACGTTCGGTGCGCCTCCGCTACAACGAACACTTGCGAGATGCTAAAAACAAGCGGAATGACTCCCCGTGGGGCGAGCATTTCCGAACACAGCATCCCCAGTGTCGGCCGGGACCCCATAATGTAAGGGCAAAGATTCTGCAGGCATGCGATGAAAGTAGAGGCAGGAAAATAGCGGAGTCTCTTTGGATCAAACAGATTCGCCCAGCTCTAAACAGCAACATAGCGGCCTGGGCCATCATTTAAAGGGTAACGAGTCATAGACCAAGGGAAAGAAATGAGGAACTGATCCTGTCCTGTAGTACTCTAGCATTTACAACTTCGCTATTGTAACGTCTTCTGTTCTGGTGCCTTTGCCACTGATTCACTGATCATGTGTGTATTACTGAGTGACAAGTGGCTTTTATATTCAACCATATTGATGAATGATATGTGAGAAAATGAATGAATGAATGAAGGACTGAATAATTGGATGATTGTATGAATGAATGAATGAATGAATGAATGAATGAATGAATGAATGAATGAATGTATGAATGTATGGATGAACATGAATGATTGAACGATTGAGTATTGTTTCGAGGTTTGAATGAATGGTTTAATGGTAAAGTACTTATGCTCTTTGATGTAAGATGGTGGCCTTTGATGACTTGATTGTCTAATTATCTATAGCTGAGTGATGTGTGAGTACATGGATGGTTGGATGTTTGACTGATTGCATGGCTCGATGGTTGAATAGACGACTAGATGCTTGTGGTCTAGTGATTGACCCTCGCACGACCAGGCCATTTCTCATAACACGAACGACCAGGGGGGGGGGTTGTTACGACCCCCCCCTGGCGTTTCGAAACGGAAGGTCGTAGAGCTTAGCGGAAAAAACCAACGGATTGCTCTCAACGAGATCTCGCGATTGGTGGTATATTTTTTGGTCCTAGGTCAACATTTGACCTACTTTTGACCGGTCAAAGGTCAAATTTTCGGAAAAATAGACTTTTTTCAACTTTCGGCGGCGATTGCGGCAAAACGGTGGGAGATATCGACTTGAAACCTTCACTATCGTGTTCCTTGATCAATTCTCTATCGTTTGGTATGTATTTCGTTTCCCTAGCTCTAAAAATGGCGCGTTGGGAGCGCCGGAAGTCGGCAAGGTCACAGTCGGCGGCAGAAATTCGAAAAATCAAAATTTAAATTTTTGAAATCTGATTGTATTTTTGGATTTGGGAGGTCCATTTGCTCCCTATAGAAGCTAATATTGCTCCTTATTCCCATTGAGGTGACAAGAATTAGCAAAATAGTGGTTCGGGCGCTTTTCAAAAATAGTACCAGACGCTGTTCCACTTGTGACGTCATAGCTCCGTGACCTGACCTGACCCGGTCAAATTTCTTATACCATATGACAGCCAATACTTGCCCCAACATGCATGGGAAGTTTCATCACGATCCATCAACCGATGTCCGTACCACCGGCAGGAAACCTCGGGCGTTGGCACTCAGTTTGTGAAAATCCGGCCGGAGGCTGTACCTCTTATGACGTCATAACTCCGTGACCTGACATGACCCGATCAATTTTTTTTCGGCAAAAGATGCGCAAAGGTTGCCCCATAGGGTATTGAAAATTTCAGCCCGCTACGACAAGCCGTTTAGCGTGCACTTCGAAAAAACCTCAGGGGGGGGGGGTTGATACAACCCCCCCCCCCTAGGCGTTCTAGGGTTGATAGATGATAGGGATGAATTAATGTGTAAATTGTGGACACATGTATTATATTTATATGAAAGGGTACCTTGTGAACATTTCAAATGTAAGATGGTTGTCTATTTTGCGCGAGAATTTACCAATGTGAGACTTCCTAACTTAGCTGTTATCGACATATTCTGGCGCTGTTGTGACTAAATGATTTAATTTGCAATTCTGAACTGAAGAAGGACAGTGTCCGAAATATATTCATTTTGTAATTAATTTTGGAACCATTTGCATTTCGCAATCATTGAACATAAGGTTATATTTGAAAACATATATATGTCATAATGCTGTTCATACAAGTACTTCGCCATTTACTTGCAATTTCTGAGGATTTGCACGAAAATGACATTTCCTCAGCTCAGTTCTGAGGATGGACCGTTATTCACAGATTCCCTGTCCCGAAGTTCACAATGGTTTTGCGAACATCAAGTTCTATTGCATTCACAATTTGAGGAAGAAATGATTAAACAGCCCGACGTTGCGATGACCTAGGTGGCGCAATTTGATGTTTTATCCTAAAAAGTTGTAATTTTTTTCCAAATCAAAACTAAAGACATCGAACCAGTCATAAAAACATGTCAATAACGGCAACAGAGCCACCTCCCGCTCCGTTGCTGCCCGCGTGCAGCAGCAGCAGGGGACTGGAAACCCAGACGGGGGGGGGGGCGGGGTGGGGGTGGAGTCGTCCCGCTCCGTTCGACCGGCCCACCTAGGCAGCCCGTCGCGCACTCTCCCTTACGCCTCGTCCCATCACGGCGTCGGACAAAGCAGCGCCGATTGTTCTGGCTGTTTTTGCCGGCGTTTTTCCGCTGTCACCTTCTGTCCGGCCGAGCCTCTATCATGTGTAAGTGTGAACAGGCACAAAAAGAGGCGCACCGCTCGGCGCGTGTGTCATCGGCCGTATTTTATACCTGAGGACCCGTGAGCCGGCGCCGCCCCGCCCAGCCCCGTGCCGTGTGGTCTCGCGTGGTCCTGCGTGGTCCGTGTAGTCATACGTGGTCCCGTATGGTCCCATGTGACCCATACGATGCCGTGTGACCCGTGTGATCACACGTGTGACCCCACGTGGCCCACGTGCGGCAGTACGCGGAGACGAGCGAGACGGCTGCTCCTGGAGTGACAAGTCGAACGGCGCCGCCTCGGGGGACGCGCTTTATTGAAAACTGCCGACGCTTGTGACAGCCGTGCCGGGCAATATTTAACGGGGTCGGAGTCCGGGCAGGCTGCCCGTCCGTCACTGGTACCGAAGTACCGGAGCTTCCACTAGAGATGGGACGGTGCGGACGGAGATTACTGTTCGTCGGTACTGACTGTAGTAAATGTCCGTCACTGGTATCGAGGTTCATGGGGTCCTGCCGGAGCTCGAGCGGTATGGCATCTTTGCGGAACGATGATGCAACACACATACTTACGAAATACTTCATATGACGTCAATGTAACTTTTAATTAATCTTCCTCATACTGCAACTTTTATCAAACCAAGAAACACGGGAACTTTCGGAGCACAAAACATATTTTGCTACGTGCCTTCTGCCAGTACTGAGGCACCGCAGTGCCGTGTCTGCGCGGACAGCAAACACAGTTATACTATTTGGGGTCGCTCAGAGAATGTCTGGTGGACACGGCTTGTGTCGGCCCGTCAGCGGCCATTGACGGATGTGACACCCTCGAGCTGATGACGTCACTGGCCGGCGTCGTGGGCGGCGGGCGGGGCAATATGGCCGCCCGATGGCATCGGCCGTCACAAGCACAATCAATGACAGCTCGCTGGCCGCACCGCCGTCGCCGCTCTGCCCGGCGCATTCCCCACGACAGAGAGCGGCGCAAGATTATGCAAACCACGCTGCAAGTGACAGTTATACCGATTCACATCCACGGCGGGAGATCAGCGCGAAAAGTAATCCATTTGTTCGGTGAAAACCGGTTCACTGGAAACCATTGACGAGTGCCGGCCGCCTGTGATCGGCGGCGACATACTAGAAAAGCCCAAGAAGAGGTGCATTGGTCCGTGAAATGCCCGCCATCGTGGCTGCCCCGTCAACCCAGACACATACAATTACCAAAGTGGAAAACGATTACAGCCCACTGTGACAGCTGTCTCGGTATCGTAAAACGGATGCCGTCCAGCATGTCTGTCCGCCAACCGCGTCCCAAACCACTTTTATGAAAATGAGAGATCCGGCCCATTAGAGTTATAATATGGGACGAAACCAGCGCTGTCCTGACCAGAGGACATTAATCAAAAGGATGGGTCTGAGTTTGGTCCGTGATTGGTTCGATAGCCTGTCAAAGAGGACAAATGCTTCTCATCTGGAGCTGGTGGAGAGCTGGGGTTTGGACTGGCGCCGGGGCGGGCCTGCCTGCCGGCGGGTCGGCGGGTCAGCGCAGTCGGTTAGCCCGGTGGGTCAGCTCGACAGGGCCCGTTCGACGAAAATTGAGGCATAGAATCATATAGGAGGTGGTTTTCATTAAAAAAAAAAAAATATTGTCCGAAAATATACTAGATATTTTCAATGAGCAGAACTTTCGATAATCGATAAAGCAACAGGTAAAACGCCGTATCACGGCCGTTTAAAAACTTTCATGTTTTGAGAACCAAGGCTGAGTTTCACTCCCAAAAGCGCATTTATGCCTTACTGCCTCGGCAGAAGGCAGCGGAAAAGTAGGTCAGTGTTCCATGTTTCCCTCTCCAACACAACTTCGCCGTCGCGTCGATCCTAGCGGGCATACCGTCGACCGTCGTCGGTCCTACCCCGGCCGTGTTGGCGGCTCGGCACCGACGGCAGATCGCTAACTGGTGCCGAGACAAGGGACGCACGCCAGGCGTGCGCACTCGCACACTGCAAATAGACGGCCGATGGGCTCCGCACCGGTCACCGGCGCTGCGCCTCGCGGGCCGACGAGTGAGGGGACGGTCGAGCGCGCGGCGACTACTGCCCGGCACGTGACCTCGCCGCGTGCCGGAGGACAGGTCAGCAGTAATGGGGCTGGCGGGGAGGATCAAAGGCAATCTGATACAACGTGTAGCTGCGTGCGAATGAGATATGCTGAGATAAAGAATGATGAGATATCAAGTTATGAGGTATCACAAAGTTGATGCGATGGGATATTTGCAAATTTTAAAGGGCAACAGAAAGGAAATGTGCAATACCCTATCACTTATTTTATGGCATGTATCCAATCTTATATCATATTGATATTACCACTTATCATCACTTATTATCCAATAATTTTTTGAGCAATCAAACTTAAAACATCAGACTAAACTACTACCCTATAGTCACTTCCTACGCCACCCCCGCTTGCCCCCCCCCCCCCCCCCCACCTCCAGCGTAGCCCTCGCCGCGCCTGCGCCGCCGCAGCCTTCGTCTAGAGCGACGACGCAGCCATTTCATGAGATCCGGCCGTCCATATTTTATCGGCGCGGCCACTTGTGTATAAATGTCAGAACGGTCGGCCGGCGGCGGCAGCCGTCCCGGGCCAATCAATAGCCGATCAAATCGGGCCAAGACAGCGCCGATCGGCCGGCGGGGCGCCGGAGCGTGGCGGTCGGCCGGCTGCGCGGACCGGCGGCGGACCGGCGCGGCGGCGGACCGGCGGCGCGGCTGACCAGAGCCAGGACTATGGAGTCGGAGTCGGAGTCGGAGTCGGAGTCGGAGTCGATTTTGGAACTCAAAGTCAGAGTCACAGACCTGCAAGGGTTGTGGGGTCGGAGTTGGAGGTCGCTCGGAGTTGGTTTTTGAAGCCGAAGTCGGAGTCGGAGTCGGAGTCGGAGTCACCAAAAATCCACCCAACAGCCTTTCCCAGAGCAAAGGCCCGGAGGACAGCTCGGCGGCGTGGATGACCAGGCTGACCCAGAGCACCGGCTCCCTGAGCACAGCCCGACGGGAGCCTGACCAGTGCTGCCCCAGAACATGGTTCAAGCCGTCTGAGACATGGGCTATGGGGAGTGGGGTCTGTGATCTGTGTGACTGGATACTCCACAGTCCACTGGGTTATAAAACGGGCAAAATGGCCGGGCTGGGCTGAAACCTTTACTTCAGCATTCTTTTGCCGACCTTGCCGGTCACATGAATTCAGCAGCCTCTTCACCTGAAACACACCACTGCATTACATAAGTAGGGAGACAATTAAACGCAAAATAGAAATTAAAGACCTATCGACGGCATTAAATCAAGCAAACCGCAGTTTTGTGGACGTCGTGCGGACACCAAAGAACATCGAGAAATGAAACAGAGGCCTCTTGCACCAAACTACCTAGCTAGGTAAAATCGAAAAACCGGTTTCAGAATGAGCTAATCTAGCGGTGGTAAATTGGTTTGCAATAGCTCAATACATAATCCTACATGTGCTTGCTAAATTTTGCACTCAAATTGTTACATTTGAGACTTGGACTGGGTATACGATGCAAAATAATCCAAGCATGATTGGTGCAAGAGGATTTTGGTGCAAGAGACCTCAGGATTGAGAAATAGTTTTGGTCGGCGAATTGGACATAGGATGACCGAGGAGCTTATGGGGACTCGGCGTGTTAATTGTTTGACCAATCTGGCCGACCACCGTCGGGGACGGCGCCTCTCTCTATCCTCCTCTTTTCCTCTCTTCCTCGGACGACGGTGGTAGTGGCGATCCCATCCCAGAGACAGACCGTCCAATGACTGATCAGACGAGTGGGGTGGGTTTAAAACCGAGCTCAGATGACTGCCAGACAGAGAATGAGTCCAAAAATATACCAGACTGCTGCAGCTGACCGAATGCCATTATTGGATGAAACGATGCTCGCCGGTTGAAAGTGCATACCATGTAAATTCAGTCCAGTTGCGTTTATACAATTTGTTGATGAGTAACATTGTCTATCTCCCTGCCCATGCCGTAAAAAAAACTTGCAGGCAAACTTCATAAATCCATCAATGTAAAATAATAAAATATGTCTGAAAGCTTCTATACTCTTTTCGGATATCATAAAAACAAATCATACCGAGCCGGATCAACACCGTAAGCATCTCAAAGATCAACAGAACTACGGTATGCGAGGAAAAGGAATGTGAAATTCTCCTCCCCCCCAAAAAAAACATCAACCCATGACCGAGACCGAGGCCATGTCTCCCAAGCTACAGCAAGATGGTCACCCGCTCTTGACTGACAGCTGTCCTGTCTGGCCCGACAGCTGACGCCCCTGTCCGGTTCAGCCCACTCCTGTTCGCGCCATCAGTGTCGCACCCAAAATGTCACACCTCAGCTGTGCCATGGCTGAGGCAGCTCCTCGCCCGGTATGACACCACAGCTGCGGCTGTGACAGCGTCAGACGCCCTGCCTCGTTTGGAGCCACTCCCTGAACCGATCGGCAGCAGGTGATGGCTGACCGACTGACCGACCGAACCCCTTTCAAACAGGCGATCCTGCAGCCCGTTGTCGCCACACCACTCAGGAATTTGAAGGAGTGGGGACAGCACGCCTCGGCCGCTGGCTCAACACTGCACCTGCAGCTGCAGGCAGCCAGGCACATCCAGCAAACGAGAGTGAGTGCACCGGGACGGTCGGCGGAAACCGACAGTGACCGGTCCGGCGTCACTGAGAAGTGGTGGGTGTGGTCGGCGATTCGTGACAGGGGCAGAGACAAACAAAGGTGCCGCGAAGAGACAAGACTGGAAGTTCACTGGAAGCTGGAAGACTGGAAGCTGGAAGAGTCCTGCTAGGCTGTGAATCAAAAGCTGGGACAAACTGAGAGTCAGAGAATTGGTTATGACTGGAAGTAAAAGCATGCCCAACTGTGGGTGATTGGAGCGTTGCACCCCATGCAGGCCATGAGGTCTCGGCATGCCGCTCCAGGAGCTCTGTCTGGCCATCCAGACACACCAGTTGGTCCGCGTCACACGGCACCACGGCCGACCCGGCTCTTTATTGTCGTTTGGGCTTAACGAGGGTCGTTTCCGTCTCCGTTGCTGGCTTCTCGGGAACGGAGGAGGCCGTGGTGGTCCGGTGGGGGTGCGGAAAGACACAGACCGGCCCTTCGAACCCTCTCGCCATAATCGGCATGGTTGCATAGGCTGACATCCCTGCAGACTCTGGACAACAACCCTGGTCATCAATTGGAGACCATTCGTCGGTCGGATCACTGATCAATGATAAAGTGACGTTGCATCGCTTCTGGAGTTCTATCCTCATTTGCAAACAACATTTACACATCAGCTTTCAAGCTCTCGACCCGGTCACCCCTGCCCGAGAAATCACTTCCTTCTTCCAGCCAGCCCTAATCCGTTTCCACTAGTCTCTCTCGCCACTCTTTCCCTACTCGCCTCTCTCCCCATCTTATGACCGCTAACAGAGCTGTCGCCGCCGTCGCCACCGCGCCGCTAAACGTCGACAAACCGGTTGTGCGCGCCGCGGCGAGTGTGGCGCGGCCGCGGCGAGATGAGCGGCGCTCGAGATGCGGCGATAGTGGCGCTCGTGTCGTATGGCAGCGCGGCGATAGTGACGCTCGTGTCTTACGGCAGCTCGCCACGGCGTCGACTCTGCGCCGAATACACGATCAGCCACCGACATGCAGAAGCTTTCTTTAAACAACAACAGCGACCCTATCAGACGCTTATTGTCCACAGATGCCTGATAGATGCTCGGCCCGGCGCGATCCATTGTTTTCTAAAGGCGACGTTTGCGCTTCCATGCTAAGTGTGTGTGGCCGCCGGTGACAATGGTGGCGCGTCCGTGTCGAGCTCGGCGCGGCCGTCCATCACAGCCTGGCGCCGCTCAAATGCTACTCTGATGGTGCACCGTCTGGCGGGGGATACATCATAGCTGCAGCGCCGGCAACCCGATACCCACCGGCCGGACAGCTCGAACGATCAACCAGACAGCCCGGGAGGGTCAGCCGGACAACCGGACAGCCCGGGAGGGTCAGTCGGACAGCTGGACAGACAGCTCGGCTAGACAGTGGGCCTGGCAGTGAACGGGAACAGCAGATCTGGACAGTGAACAGAATATCGGGCAGTGGGACTGGATAGGACATCAGGCAAGCGATTGTGTAGGGTTTGAGAAAGGGAGTGTAACTCGTCTGGACGTTGATGGTTGACAAGGGACTGGATGGCCGGCTGAACAAGGGAGCGGAAAGCTGTGTTGGACAGACAGACGGCTAACTCATCTTGACAGCTGTTATTTGTGATGCTGATTAGAAGATAACATTACAGTCATAAACAATATTATATAACGTAGCAACTGGTTGCGAGCAGAGAACATATGGTGAGAGCATATAGTGGGAGATGGGCAAGAACCCTCACTCCCCGACCGTTTCAGCCTTCACTCAAAGGGTAACTTGATATCAAAGTTGATGTCTATTGAATCCGTTTGCCACAAGGCCTCGAGGGAGAGAGAAGAAGAGAAAAAGACATTGAGCCGGACAGCCTCAACCCGGCAAGGTCAGCTTCCATCTGACCCTGCGACTTGACAGGTCGGCTCCCATCCGGTCCTCTGTGACAGGTCAACGCCAATCTGAACCCTGTGTGACAGCTCCACTCGCATCTCCGCGTGACGAGGCATCCCCTATCTCGGTCAGTGTCACGGGCCGCGTCACCGAGGCTCTTCGTCCGCCACCGGCCGCCGTCGGGCGCGTCACAGCCGTCACATTACGATGCCAATACTCCATCATAGACGTCACATTATACCGCGCTCGTCCGTGGGAACCAGCCAACCTGCAACGAGACACCTCTGCACCGATCTGACCGCTCGCTGCATCCTACCTGGTTTGGCGTGCTCAGCAAACACCAAAGTCAGGCCCGGTAGCGGACGCCCGAGACGCAGTCATAACATGTGTGAGGAGCCGCTGGTTTTTCTCTCATGGCTAGTTGGTGTGTTGACTCATATGAAGCTCCCGAGCGGGCCGGGTGCCAGGCGGGAGGTTTTTGCGGCGGACAGGTAGCGCCGAGGCCGCGGCACAACTAACAGCCCCGTCGGCGTGCCGCTTATGAACAATGGTCCAGGTGATGACGGCTTGTCGACGGGACGGCGGCGACAGAGTGGACCTCCGGAGGAGTGCCGACACTCCACCCCGGAACTCACACGGCTGCTCCATGGAGGGAGCGGCGACACTCCCTCTCTGTCTCGGAGTAGGCAGCGTGAAGGGACAGGCGACAGCCCTCCCAGGTCAAACTGTTCGCACCTTTTGAGATGACCAACTGGATGTCCAGCTAAGCTCCTGACCGTAAGGATACCTTGGGACGGCCCTAAGCTTGACAAGTGGACAATGCGGCAGACAGCCAACCGTCAACCGGTGGCGAGATGAGCGATGTGGGATCGACAGCGGCCAGGAGCGAGGAGAATTTCAATCAAGTGACTAGCGACTCGGTTGGCGTCGCGCGAAGGTAGCAGGCGAAGGCTTCAGTGTCTCGGGGCATGAGGTGCATCATTGCATCGTTCAATGCGGCAGCGTCAATACCGGTACGCCTCAGGTTTCTTCTGCATTCTATTGCTCCCAAGATGATCCGGCAATGCCCGAACGAACACAAATGGACACAGATGGCGTTAGTGGGCGAGGCCGTCGAGATGATAATGTCTCCACCGTCGTCTCCTACCGGTTGGGGACGAATGGTTCAGAAGGTACATGACCCAACTTCACAGTCGCTGGCAAAGTACCTCACGGGTTACCACGCGACATGACCAATTGCGCCCTAAGCGAGTGGCCAGCCACGCTCGCGAAGGCCGGGCCGCGCAGCTGAAGGCCGCTGCGCTGAATCGGCGTGACGGCAGCTGCGAGACCATGCACGGCGCGCGAGCTGCAGCGACACCGGTTTTACTGCGCGGCCGGCTCGTAACGGGCGCTCATGCACAGAGCAGGCCGGGCGGCGACCGACAAGGCGCGGCGTCCGAGCAGAGGATCGTCATCGGACGCAAACGGCCGCCGATGACTAATTTATGGACATCGCTTCATCGAGGCCGTCACCTTCCTCTGCCATGCCATATATTATGAAATCCAACGGCCATTTTGAGAATCCTTTAATTGCGCTATGACTCAGGCCGTATGGGAAGGTAATGTCGCTGTTGTTTTAGACCGCGCGTCAGTCAAGATCCTGTTGGACGCCGCCTTGGCATTCGTCCTTTGTACTGTCACGATCGCCCACAACTGTCAGCTGGTCTTCTATCGCAATTTGTAACGGCCATATCTGGAGCGACGTAAATGTATTATTACGGTCAGCTGCGAGGGTCCAGACCCATCTCGGCTCTTCAAACGCTCCGCCACCCACCGACCGCATATTTATTCTCATCTATCTGCCATCTACCTTTCGTCGAAGACAGGGTCCATTCGCTGTAGCCCGGTGCCTGACCCGTCTCCACCCAGTCTTTCATTGCTTTCTACTGATCTCAACTTTTAACCCGCGCACCGACGGGGGTCTGCGCCAACTTCGTACCGACGGGGGGGGGGGGCGGATGACCGCCCCCCCTGAGATCTCGAGAACGAAGCAAGATAGCGACAAGCGGTAAACGGCATCGGATACGCACGGCCAAGATCTACAATTTTTACCAAGGTCATTTTCAGGTCAGGTCAAAGATGACGTCACAGGGGTCGAAAAGTCAAAATGGCGGCGCTAGATATGGAGAGAGTTTTTCTCGAATAACTTTCGAACTAGTCAAGATAGGAACAAACTAAGGGCATCATCGTGATCCTCTCGTCAATTCGCATCGATTGATATATATGTTGACCTCGAAAGGTCAAGGTCAAAGGTTGACCTCAGGTCACGTGACCTCGAGGTCATCATGTATATCATTCGATGCGTCTTGACGAGCTGAACACAATGAGATCATCCATGCGTCTGTATCTTGTTCCTGTACGGAGTTATTGGCCAAAAACCTTTGGTGACCTTTGATGACGTCACATGACCTCACAGCTGCCCAACAGCAAAACAGACCTCAAGGTAGTGAAGGTTGATCGTATATGAAGTCATGTATGGTATATGGGGCCATTCTGACCCGTTTTAGTGGTAAAAACAGGGAGTTGATTTTTCCCCCATTGACTTATAATGGGGAGGTCGCGAAATTGACCTGACCTTAGGTCACCGATATCAGAATTCCGAGATATACAAATTGTAGCTTCTAATGACCTAATAATATCCTGCGACTTTCAAAGGCCTCCGACATCTACTGTAGCTCTGGCACGGTGACAAAGTTGCAAAAAAGTGACTTGAGGTTGGGTCATTCAAAGTGACCTGGTGAACTGACCTTAAAAGGTAGGAGGTTCAAACTTGCACACCATGTGTAAAATTGATGAGGTTATAGTCATACCAAATTTCGCGGCGCTACGCGCCGCGGTTTTCCCGCTATTCGCAAAAAACCTCAGGGGGGGGGGCGGATATCCGCCCCCCCGTCGGTGCGCGGGTTAATCATCTTCTAACACAGCGGCACTCTAATTTCCACTTTTCCGTCTCTTTCGACGACACCACCCTCTCAGTCCCTTTTGGAGTGGTGTGACCCCTCCTCTTCGCCCTTGTCCCCTTCGGAGTGGCGGGACCGTCCCTTTCCGTCCGTGCTCCTGTCGGAGCGGCGTGGTGTGACCCTCCCTTTCCGTCCCTCTTGGAGCGGTCGGTGACGCCGGACGGCATTAACCGTCCTTAGTATTCCGGGAGACGGTTTTGACGATTTATCGCTGGTGGCGGTGTAAAACTGCGCTCTGACTCCACGGACGGCCGGACGACTCTGGAAGGTGATGGGAGGGCCGCTTGGGCGCGCACAGCTCAAAACGAGCCGCCACGCGGCCGGCACCACAAATAAATATGTCGCCGTCAAGGCTGAGCCGGGTCGGCCGGTCGGCTGGCTGGGGACGGTCACAACTCCGAGGGACGGTTGGTCTCCGCCGGCCAGCTGTCCCCAGCCTCAGACCTCGCGAAGCTCAGAGCTCACCGGAACACAGGGCGACACAGGGGTATCCCAGGCGACTGGAATGCGCCCGAAATCCCTCCGACACGGCGGGCGGCGGGCGAGTGCTGTCGATGGAGGTGGAATTTCCGTCGCCTTAGCACTGGCTGACTCAGTGTCGGGAAGTATGGACCCCGCGATCGGACCGGGCCTGGACCGGGGCCCGACCGGAACCGCTGCCATTGTAAGTGGTGGGCGGTCAAACGGCCTCAGAAGAACGCGCCTCATCGTTTGGCAGAGTGCCGCTGCTCGCAGCATGCCGTCATTTCACCGCCGGATCCACGAACGGCCGCCGCGGCCAAACACCCATCTCCTCGTCCCCGGCGCGCCGCAGTTGTCTAATTTCGCCGCAAATCTCGGCTGCCGAGCTGGACGTTATCTTTTTCTCTCTGCCGCAGGCGGGCATTAATCGACTTTACTGCAGCTCGTGCGGCCAGATTGATCATTTATCGGGCCAAGAAGGTGGCTATTTTCCAGCCGGTTACATGTGCGGCAGCAGCGCGTCCCCTCTCGGTCATTTCGCGGCGCCAGCTGAATGCCGGCAATCAGGACGGCCGGCCAGTAATGAACTAATTGTCACCGGGGGAGCCAGCTATATTGGCGCCGACCGAGTCCGGACGGGCCGGCGGCGGCCGAGCGGGCAGTGACCGGACTGGTCTGGACCAAGGACCAAGGAACGGACCGGACTCAGGAGCGGACCAGACTCAGGAGCGGACCGGCGTAAGGAGCTGCTGGACCGGACCAAAAAATGGCTGCATTGGACCGGACTGGAGCCAGGAGCAGTCAGACCGGACCGGTGTCAGGAGTCGGGAACCCCGCAATGGTGTGGCACACAACTTTGATTCACAGATTTCAGGGTCGACCCACCTAGAGAGGAGGCAAGTCTGCTTGATGTTGTAGGTAAATTCGTCGTTGTTTTAGTGACTCAAGCAGAAATAGACTCTCTGAGCGAAATGGCCGTCCATGTGCCCCAGCCTCGCTCAGATTCATCGGACGGGCTGATCAGATGGGCCCGCCATTGATGGCTACTAAAAACGGTACGTGCCGGGGCCGCTGTGGAGAGCTGCTCCGCTCGATTCGGATAGCTGCGAGACAGCTGTCGAGCAGCTGCAGCAGCTGTCTGGCCAGCTGCGGGTGGCTGCTGCGGCCAGTACCTCACTACCTCTCCCCACGGCCCCTGGCGCTAACTTCTGGCCCGATTACCATAGTGTTGTCGCCGGCGTTCGGCGTAAGTCGCTTCCGTCGCGCACGTACACCACCGATAAAACATCGCCGGCGACAGGACCGGCATCGTTGCGTGCTTTGACGGCGGTACGCTGGGGATGTGGACCGTCCGGCTCTCAACGGCGCCCCATCTCCTCCCTCTTCCCTCCCCGGCGGTCCCCGCGTCGGCCCTCCCCGACGGTCTCCGGCACGGCGGTCCCCGGCGGCCCCCGTGGCTCGCCCCGGCGAGGACCGCCCCGGCCGAGATGGTCCGTTCATTTGGTTCGGCATTGTCCGTACTGCTGTCACCCGGCCCCGTTATTTCCCTAATCATTTATTTATTCATAAAGCGTGTTTTACGATCGGCTCCGAGCGCGGCCAATCTGCCAAATGGAACACCGATGAAAGAATCCATATTCTCGTCAATCTGGCGAGAGCTGGGGGCCGCGCCGGAACGCGAGGATAAAACGAGAAAGGCAGAGGGGAAACGTGCGCGGAGACAGAGGAAAAGAGCAGGGATGATGGTAAAAAGCGCCCCGGGAGCAGGGTGAGATGTCGATACGGCTGGTTTGATGGGAAAACAACGCCAATCAGGTGTGAAATATAATTTACTAATGCATGACTGAGAAACAGCTCATCCGGTATCGGAAGCTATTTAGCATAGTAAGCGGAGCGAAATATGTGTGGATAGGTGGCTATTTCCCGTTAGCCATTGCCCAGGGCTGCTAGGTAATAAGATGTGGCTGCTGAAGAAGGTGCAATGAAGGTTGTCTTGAGCCAGGAAGTTTGGACGATCAATTTGTACCTGCTTAATTTGAACTGCCATTGCACTATCATGCCTGGAAGATAAGCTAGAGTGGCACGGTTTCAAAAGTCTCCCGCCACAGCATGCGTCCTTTCAGATTATCCTGGAGAAGAAAAAAATGAGCCCTGCTCCATGACAAATTGGAACCATCTCTCAATAACTTCATTCAAAATGGGATTTTTTTACGTTCCCTTGTCTGAAACCGTCATGACTTTCATGAGCCCCGAAGCGAGGCGCCACCCACCAGAGCGAGAAAAAAAGCGCTACATTAGCGGGACAATGACCTCTGTGGAGCTATGACAATGTTGTCATCCTTCAAACCGCGCCCGGCCGCCCCGATAGCCATCATAACCCTTTATCCGGACTCCAGGCGAGCTCCGTTTCCGGACGGCCGGAGCCGGAGCGGGCGCCGCCGGGTCCGGAGGTGACGCGATCCGTATCTTATCTGTCCGGCTATCGGTCTGCTCCGGAGCAGCGCCGGCCTCAAATCAGATAGAGTGACCCATCCAGAGCGTACAAGAATAATGGCCTCATTTAAAGGCAGGGCATTATAAATTTCCGCCCGAATGCTCTTTTTGGGCAGAAATGTGTATCGGCCATCGGAGGGCCGCAGTGGGAATAAACGCGGACAGTCTGGTCGGGCTGAGGGGTGTCAGATCAGGGAACTGTCCGTAGGGGGAGGGGTGCTATCGCAGATGTCTCCTGCCAGAGGAGCGACAGAGTGACGACACATTTCTGAATCAAGTTAGCGGGAGAAATGTCACAGAAAGTATGAGACATACAATATTGCCTTCCCTGCAGACATGATAGCGCAAACACACCAAGAAATACAACAATTTTTATGGAACATATCCGGCTCCATCCACCCATGAACCAATGGAGATATTGTCCCGACCGGCCATCGCTGCAACCATATGCATATCTCATTTATAACCAACACAAGACGTGACTCCCACCGTAACGAACAATATGCAATGGCCTGCTGGCCGTAAAAATGACCAAAAACTCACTCCAAAAGTTATGGCCTTTTTCGTGACCTGTATAAAATGATAAGCCGTAAATTTTATTGGCCCATAAAGGAAAAATTAACAACGATCGTCGGACGCGTCTCGGGCGGACGCTTTATGGCCGACATCGCCTCTCCTGGAGGAAATATGGCGTCAAGGCCGGACATCTGCCGCGTCCGCCCCCCTTTATGACATGTCCCGAGGAATTCTAAAGAAGCCATTCATTAAACAGACGGACGCCATCCGTTCCGAAGCGCTGATCGACATCATCCGAGGCTCGGCTGACTGTCCAGGGAGGGACCGGGACGGGAGGCAGGTGGAGGGTGGCTCAGCTGTAGCAGTTGAGGGAGATATGGTGGGAAGTGGTGGAGTGATATCACCGGGGATGATATTGTTCCACAGTAAAGATAACTGGAACCACTGCTGATGTTGGTAAAGCTATTTGATAGACACTAATGTATAAGCTGACGCGGCAATGCTACTTCTGTTTTTTTTTCGCCACTGACAGTTTGTTGTAGAATTTCATACCAGAAGCACTTGCAAGAGTTTGTATCCCACATACCGAAGTCAGTTTTCTAAGCTGACCAAACGAAGGCATAAGATAGTCGAAGGTATGCAGTTTCAATCGCAGTCAAAGTTCCTATTCCAGTCCCGGCCCCAGTTCCAATCTCAGTCCACCAGGACTGAGTCCGTGAACTGAGCTGGGCCGGTCGCCACCGTTCACTGGCTGGGCCCGGCGCCGAGCCGTGCTGGTGGCGCAAGGCCGGACAAAGAGCCGCCCTCGTGGCCATGAAAAAATATTCCCCTCATAATAAAGCCATAAATTTCCAGTGGCCATCCGTTATTACGGCTGCGGCTGGCCTTCGCTGCTGCCTGCTGCCGAGTGGCGGCGCTCTGATGACAGCCTACCAGGACGAACACTGCCCGGACGATGGCCCCTAGCACACACCAGCCCGTTTGGAATCATGTAGAGTAAGCCACCAGCCCGTCTACCGTCCGGCATGTGGTCATCCACCTCCGCACAGACCATATTTCACGGTGCGCTGATATCCGCGGGGGGCCGCGCGTGCCACGGTCACCGTATCACAGCGCGCCTACCTGTCCGCCCCTGATTACACGCGCCTGCCACACCGATGTTCATAAACGCAAATTGTCCCCAGCACGCGATACCGTTTACCAATTATTGGTCACGCGACTCCCCTCGTGCCGCCCGCCCGCGCGCGCGCTCCGCCGACCACCAAAGGGCGTTTTTCCGCGCGAGTGTGCGCGGCGCCGCCCCCGTTATTTTCATATCATTTTTGTTCATTTTTGTTGTGGTTGGCTGACGTGCCCGGTAACGAGGCGGAACCGAGCGCGCGGTGAGGTCGGCGGTCCGCGGCCGCCCTTTAAATAATAACCACATGCACCGATCACTAATTGCTTACGTGGTTAGCGGGTGATTACCGTTTGTATTCAGTGAACTTTTAGGGTGAATAAAGAAGCGTAATTACAGCGAGGTTGCGTTATTGGAGGATTGCCTGATAATTAGCCTGTTCACAATGACAGCAAATACCAGAACTAGAATGGGCGATGGAGCTATTGTGCTGTGGGCTCGGCATAGGCCGACTGGTGCTCGCTCAGCGGGTCTAATCAGCTAGCGAATCGCCCCGCCCAGCATAGGGAAAAATTGCACCGCCGCCTCGACGGCACACACTAATGTGTTTTAGATGAGTATTGACATCTGCCCTCCCAGGCATGTTTGATGAGGATTGAAATAATGATGCACGGGGAACATCCCTTGGATCAACAACGATGCCAAAATGTTCTGACGTCTAACTTGTGAAAGAAATAAAACAATGGGTTTCGTCGTTTAATCATGTTCCACCAGGGTGATAACAGATTATGCTTGGATGATTCTCAACTCCTCACCTTCTGCCCTGACCACAGAACATGTTTCAAGAGCAGCTCGTAAATCATGCAGCCACATTTCTGTTGACGGATGGCGGATGAGATTAGCGTCGATCAGTCATGCGTGTCTGACGAGCCGTCGGCCGCCGGGTGCTCAGTCCGACAGCTGCACAAACCAGTCATACCTACGATGAGCGCGCCGACATCCCCCTGGCCGGGTGCCGCTCGAGTGATTAATGTCTCGTGCACCCAGTAAAACGCCGCCCCGGCCGCCTCCTCGACCGCCGCGGCAGCTCGAGCGATACACTCGTGCCGCATCGCGATGACAAAAATCGACCGTGAGCGGCTCGGAACACGCAAAAATAGCTCGTCGAGACGCGTGCGTTTTTCCAGCGCTCCGCCAGCGCCCGGGGGAGACAATTTGCATTAAAAATAGTCCGGCAACAATGTCGTCTTGATGTTGTTCTCTTTCTCGTTAGCCCCAGGCGATGATAAAAACAGCGTCATTTGGCACGGCAGCCCGGCTCACAACAGATGACAGCATCATTTTTGCATATCACCCTCCGCTTAAAAATCGCATCTGTTATCGTTTTTGCCGGTCCATTTTTATCCCCACGGCAAACATTTTCCGGGATCGGCGCGTTTTTCCATGTTTCCGCGTCATGCGCGAAATCGGAGCCCCTTGTTCATCGGGCGCTCAGCTGTTCGGCAGAGGGCGGTTTTTCCTGCCAGCGCACCGGCAATCGGCTCTGATGAAGACCCGGCCGACTGAAGGAAACACTGGTGTCGGCTCAGCTTTTTACCGACGCCACGGGGAGATGGAGGGGAGCGGCCGCCCCCGCCGCCGCCCCCGCCCCCGCCGCAGCCGGCACGCGCCTGGCGTACTGACTTCCGGCGCCGGCGCCCCGCCGCCCCCGGCCGGATTATTACACGCATAAACGGAGACACAAATGTGGGAAACGGCGCTAAGACGGCCCTGTCTGACCCCCGAAATGTTCAAATATCTCGTTAGCGGGCTTACGGAGACGGAATTCGGTCCTTAACAGTATCCTGTGCTTTATTGCCGCGTTCATCCCACTGCCAGCGAAGGTGACGGCGTTCCATTGGAATGGCACGGCCCCGCTGCGGAACAAGGCGACAGGGACGAATATGAAGGACGGTTCTAAGAATTCAGAAAACGGTCTTAGTCACATGGAAGATTCCTCTGAATCATTTTTGTTGTAGCTGCTAGGCTACGATGTACCATCGCATCTCTGTAGACATACCTACGATGAGTCGTCGATTTCCGCATTTTGTTTGATCACAGGAGCCAAGTTGGCGCGCCTGCTATTCACACAAACCGCAAGCAATTCGCATAGATCAAGCCATTCCGCAAAAGTGCGCTTGACTGATCTTTATATCACCGGAACGCTTCAGCCGTGTTATTTCAGCCTACCGATGTTAGCGTTTTTCGCAAGTGAGCGTGTCCCGCCCAGAAGACCTGTGACGACGGGGTCAGGTGTGGTGAGGAGACCGCCCCGGGGCTACGGCTGACATCTCACACACTGTTCAAAGGTGAGTCCCACCGCCCCGGGCTGAATGGTGATGTGATTGACTCCCTTGCCGACACCTGAGTTTGCAGGGGTTATAACGGCAGGCGCACCAGCCTCAGTGAAAACGGCAGATTCGCAGCCCGAGGGTGACTCGATCGCCTAAGGTAAGTCACAATCAGCCTCGCGGCATTCACCGGAACGAGATAGCGTCAGATGAAAGTTTCCCATGCTTTCGTGCAACGAGTTATATCATGCGAGATAGCTCGCAAGTGCTGACGCTACCAAGTGCCATGCCAATAGGAGCTGTGGATGAAGAGAGATTCACAGGACTCAAAGCCAAAAGTGGAGCATCGTATGCATATCAATTCCAACTTGTAACTGCATTCAGTCAAACGTCGTGCTCACAAAGATAATATTAAAAATCCAGTCGAGTTTCATGATCATGCTTTATGATATCAACAGCCAGCATAACTTTGGTTGTCAAATTGTCATTTTCCCCGTCTGTGTCTTTTTTTCTTCAAAAATCTCTAAGCACCACAAACACCCCTTCCCACCTAACCTGACTGCGCCCCTGGCCAGTTCCGTCAAACGCCGTATGTATCGGAATCGACAGCCGGCAGAGCTGGCAGCACGTGCCGCTCGCCGCTCGCCGCCTATTTGTTATTTCACTCGAGAAATATGGCTAATGCAGCTGAAACAAAGGAAGCGTCCGACGATTTACGTCCCGTTGCTGGGTGTTGTTCTTTCGAAATGGGCTGACTCTCTGCCGTCGGCGGCCGAGGTGCTTGTTCCGCTAGACACGGGCGCTGATACGTTCCGAGGATAAACAGCTGCCTCCTGCGCCGCCGCCGCCCCCGCCCGAGCCGCCGCCGCCGCCGCCGACGACGGTAGCTCGCCGCCGCCGCCGCTACCCACCGCCTCCAGTGACGCCATCAATGTCATCCAGGAACGTCCGTTAATTATTTGACTCAGGTCCGATGAGACATGGACTTGCCTCCCTCTGTCCCATCGGATAATTGTCTCCGAACGACGCAGCACAGCTGAAGTATGAAGGAAAATGGAGAGCGGTGAGGTGGAATGACGCCAGGTGGAATCGCTTCCATATTCCGTCCGTCTCACAGTCGTAAACGCATTAAACTGGGAAGACGCGCATCTGTTTATATTTAGAATGCATGCTCGGGTGGAACGACTGGGCTGGAATAATTGCCCATTAAGCCCCAGCTTATTTAATTGTGTCTCATAAAGTGAGACTGCTTTGAACCTTTAAAGCGTTGAGTTCGAATGCTTTAATGAGAAACGCTGAGACATCGATGGCTTTATTTCTTGAGAAACGAAAGGCATGGAAGGAGCCTCTTTTATAACGACTGATTTGAGTCATTCACGTATTCAGGGGACATCAAGGTACCCACTGGTCCGTTACAAATCTAGAAAATAATCACCAGCAAAATAGGCATGTGCTAGTGCTAGCCCCGTTTTAGTGTTAGATTCATAAAAAGGTGAGCATTATGCAATCAGACTTCTCTTTGCGATCGCATGGTCCTGTTCAAAGCAGGAGGAAGTCAATCATTATTTATCGGGAAAAGCACAAATAACTCGTTCACTTTTTCTGCCTCAAAAGCTCAAATTTGCGCTGGGCGTGCCAACTTAAATCTTGTTATCCCCGAATTCCTTATCTTCTACACTCGGGGGTGCAGCAGAAGACCTGCATTGAGAACCAAAGGATCAGGAGCATTTTGACCTGACCTGCCTTCATCCAGGTATCGCTCGGTCCGGGTGACGTCTGGGGTCCGACAATGGCTGTACCCGTCCCTCCCTCCAGCCGGCGCGTCTCTATAAATACGCCTATCACAACAATGAATTCATCTTGGCGCAAAAACTGGGAACGGTCCGTGCCGCCCTCAGCCATCTGTCTGAGGCGTAGAACAGGCTGCGGAGACGGCGGCGGCAGACAGGCCAGCCGCTCAACCAGTCACACACCCAGACACGCACACAGTCACACACTTGGGACGTGCATGGAGCAATGTCACAAGTAAGCGGAAGTTTTGACGCACGTATTCATCTGAGCTATGGAATTATGGGAGACTTCAATGTGAGATCGCTGTACTCATGGGTCAGCCGATGTCCAGCACTTGCCGGAACCGGCCGGGCTGCCAGATGCTGCCAAATGGTGACGTCAGCAGCTCTGCATCATCGCCCATTAGTGAGATGACTACCGGTCCGGCCGACCGCCGCCACCTCTCGCTGACACGGCTTGGACCATGTCAATCGGACCGGGCCAGCCCGCGCGAGCTGCCGGTCGGCGCACACAGACACACAAACACAGTCCGGCCCAGCGGTCCGGAATCAATCCCAATGGCACGGCAACAGACAACGGGCCCTAACTCACAGCCCTCCCCAGCTGCCGGCGCTCATAGCGAGGACGCACCCCTTTCCCTGGGCGGACAGGATTTAGAGCAGAGCTGCCTCAGTCAATACACGGCGGTATATGGGACGCGGATCGACGCTACGGCCGCCTCCGGCGAGTTTTCGATGGTCGAACGGCTATTTCTTCAAACAATATCCTAGTGCACGAGGTTATATCTCATTTCCCTCGCGGCGAGGCATGCTAAAGCCAGGCTGGATCATTTCACTGGCCGGATCCATTTACCGATTCCATTTGTCGGTATATGGTATTGGCGAGGGTGCCCATCGCGTCGCACAGAGGGGTGCGGGGGTCATTGTTTGGTCAGAGGCTAATCGAACATATGGCCTGTCAAAGGTAACCCTTCGGTGCCCGGGCCGTACCCTTACCCACCTGCTCGGTCAGGCGTGGACAAAGGGGGTCCCCGAACCGGCCCGGCCCGGTCGACCCGGCAGCAATTAGCAGACTCAAATGTTATACCTGAACACGTGCCGCCCATCGCTTCCCTTTGAAGTACCGACATCGGCAAATTAGGGAATGCAAAAACGTCAGCACCGTCGGGTTCCCGCCTGATCTCGGTTGATGAATGATGCCGATGATTGTGAACTATGACTAGTCGATGACATTTCCAACTTCCAAATGGCTACCGTGGCTAAAAGGAAGAATAAATGACTGGAATCCATCGCCCTCAGCCCGGCCTGGCCG
Organism: Amphibalanus amphitrite; assembly: GCF_019059575.1. Taxonomy (NCBI): domain Eukaryota; kingdom Metazoa; phylum Arthropoda; class Thecostraca; order Balanomorpha; family Balanidae; genus Amphibalanus; species Amphibalanus amphitrite. The sequence goes on along the minus strand of NW_024882477.1, from coordinate 214,692 downwards.
CTCTGAAATCGGAGCCGATTCAGCGCAGAGGCACGCATCGCCAGTAAATTTTATAACGGAACTTGACTGGTGTTTGGCCGGCGCGCCCTGGCGGCGCTCTCCGCCGAGTGCAGCGCCGGATCCGGGAATCGGGCCATTTTCTGGACACCGGTGTTAGGTGAAATGGCCCAGCGCCATCAGTAAATGTTATTAAATGGCATGCCAGATAATAATGTCCCATAAACCGCGTGCAACAAGTGCCCGCCGTGAATGATGGGGTAATTTCGGAAGTTGCCTGGAAAAGTGGAGATGTTCTATTTGTAACCATAGAGGGCGCGCAGAGATTTTACGAGTGCTCAGCTAAGTGTTGAACTTCCCATTGAAATTTGTATTCGGCCTGCCAGCTGAGTGGTGACCCACAGAGCGCGCATTAACTGGCTCCCGGACCCGGCCAGCTCGTCAGCGATGATGTAGAAATGCACTCCGCGATGGGTCGGCATGCATAACGGCACGTTAACACGGCACTAAATTTTAACGTCCCGAATTAGGGCCGCATATTGCAGCCGTTGACACATCTCTCACATCCTGTCTGCCGCCACTGACTCGGATGGAATATTGCCCCGTCGAGGCTAGCCTCCCCCAGTCGGCCTCGCCGGCATCCCAGTGCTCCCCCGGGGGCACGGGCAGGCCCATTCCATTCTCATCTAGCGCTTGTCTGTGAGAGCACTGACCCACGGACTGTCCGCTCTCATGGGACAGGGCACACACGCACACACACATGCGCACGGCCGGTGGGCTCTAACGTCCTGCCCCGGGCCCTAGGTACGCAGCCGGGGCGCCACGGGGCCGGGCCGGGCCGCCCTCAGAGCCTCTGGTCCCCAGGGAGCATGGATCATCCCTGGGAGCGGCTCCCGGCTCCCGGCTCCCGCCCCAGCACGGAAGCCCAGGGGCGCAGTGGGCACGGTACGGAGACAGGACGCGATCGGGCGTGCAAATAGCAACATCCATCCATTGAAGAGTAACGAAGTATCGAGCAAATCTTATCTTTACCGGTAACTGAAACATCTCCGTCCTTAACCTCATTTCTGCAGTATTCATTGTCAAATGTCGAGTGGGTACACCTCTCGGCGGCCGTCTGTCGGCCGATTTCTATTCGAGCGGTGCGCGTTGGCCGGTGTCGGCCCAGCCGTTAGCCGTATAGGGCGCCGTGGCCGTCGTCGCTTTGTCAGTGCGCTGCTTCAAATTCATACGGCGGCCGGTCGACAGCGTCGGTAGCCGGCCGTCGGCGAACGACATGCACTCGACGCGCATAAGTGGCATCTGGGCCTGTAAATATGGCGATATTACCCACTGATTGTAAATAATGTGTCGCTTAGCTCATCTGCTCTGTCGAAACGGACGCCGCCGTCACCTGACGGGTGAGCTCCAATGACATGCACATAAATGAGAATGCTAATACCGTTTCCATGGTACTTACATGCATACAGCTTTCAATAGTACATATTATGAATGAAAAATTTGATGTATAATGCAGTGTTTGAAATTCTGAGGCGGTGATCATTCTACGCCGCACTGCTGTCATGTATGAAGTCAGAAAACAAAGCCCTTGCCAATATCTTAGCTAGCTGCGCACAATTCATCGTCTGTCCAGTGACATCAAGCATTGCAATATAAATAGTAAATAGAATGAAGCCTCTGGATGAAGATGAATATGTCTCCTCCAAAAGGCGTGGTGATAACAAAACAGAGCTGTCGTCAACCAGCGGCGAGTTTGGTCGATTTTAAACAGCAGCTGGCCGTCCTTTCAGTCCGAGAGCTGTTGAAGAGTGGTCCACCGGGACGCTGATGGAGCGTCTGCTCCCTCCTCTCTGTCCCTCCCCACCTCTCTCCCTCTCCCTCCGTGTCCAGCTGGCCGTTAGAGACTGTGCGCCACGCGCCTGACCACGGGCCAACGGTGCTCCACCGGGCCCGTCCTCTGACCACGACACCGGTTTTTGTTCCGCCCGCGCGGCCACATGCTGACAAACACACGCATTTAAATCTAATTCAGCGTGAGCGCCGCAGCGCGGCGGTGCGGCGGGGGCGTCGGACGCACCGGGCGCAGGTGACCACCGGACAGTGGTCATTGTGACCGGCGCCTGCCCGCCGGCCGCCGCCGTCCGCCGGGCGGGGGCGGCGGCGGGGGCGGCCGCGGCCGGCCCGCTGAATACCCGTCCAGAGGCTCCGCCGCGCGACTCCGATTGAGCTGTATTGTGGGCAGGGCATTTTAGCGCCGGTGGCCCCGCGGCGCGCCCATTGACTGCGCAGGGAGTCGGCACGCTGGGGGCGGGACGCCGTCCGCCCTTCTCATAACCGGCCGCGGTTCGTGAACGGGCACGTGCAGGCCGGAGTCGGCCAATGAAGCTGTCGGAGCCGCTCCCACCGGTGACACACTCCTCCCCTCTCTCTCAGAGCAGTGGACACTGAGAATACAGGCTCATTACAGAGCGTGGGTGAGGAGGGGGCTGTGGGACAAAAATGGTGTGAACCGGGACAACATCAGCGCGAGGTGACAACTGCTGATATGGGACAGCTCCCCACACACGCCAACAATGAGCAGCAGCGGCACCGCTGCATACAACAGCTTCCTTATTTGATGGTCGAATGTAACGCTTAATTGTTCATCTACTTGGTAATCATATCATCAAACGTTCCACTTCCAATACCACTAGCCTTCAATTATAGATATTCAATTTCCTTTTCAGTGCCATTAAATTCGGAGACCATTGCCTTTCCCAACTTTACTGCTCATCGGGCTGTCCTTCACTGCGCGCGGAGGAGTTCGGTTCCTGCCTCAGTGACGGCTCGACTCTGGCTCGAGCCGCCGCTGTCTTCTGGCCACCAGTGCCCCCGGGAAATGGCCCGTGTCGCCACATATGCTTTAGGGCCGTACCGCCACTTGTGAATGCATTGGCTTAGCGGCACACGGGAGGCCGGCAGGAACTCCAGACACCACCGCGATACAATTGTCTCCGCCCGTGAGACAATTGTCTCCGGGTGGTCTGGAACCGCTCTAGCTCTCTGCTAAGAGATGTAAACGGAAATGATGCGTCGTCTACGGTTCCACAGTTCATCGATAGCAGGTCAGCAGAACGAATAGCCGTCTGCCTTCAATAGTTGAAGAGCCAGTCCCCAAATGGCGGAGACACATTTGCCTTGAACTTTTGCGATGTCCAGTCGGTCATTTTAAAGCACATGACCGGTGCTAAAGACAGAATGTCGGTGCTCGACGCTTCCTTATAACACGGAAGACCCCGTTCAAAACTTCTGGTCTCAGCGACTATATGCGAACTTCCCTCCTGGGACCGGTTCATGATTGTCATCGGATATCCGGAGATCCTGGGTTAGTTCCGGCGTGATCTCTGCGCCTGTCCGGGATGGCTAGATGGGCGCGTCGTGTCCTAAGTGTGGAGGAACGCGTACTAACGCGAGATATCCCCTTTCGATTCAGGCATGATCGGTCCGTGTATTATAACTGCCAACACAGCAGTCTGATCACCAACTGTCGTCACCGGTTCGCTGCATTACGGAGGAGTGGGGGAGGGGTAAGGGCGACCTGGGGGCTGGGCGGGGGAGGGTGGACCATTGCCAGCCGTTAGCCCCACGTAGTGCCAAGTTATGGTGGTCGGATCCCACCACGCGGCGACGCAAGCGACAAATGGTCCGGAACGATCGCATTGCAGTACCGGTTGCAGTTAGTTTGACACCGATGAAGCGCGTTGTTCGATATTGCGGCTAAATCCGCCCCATCCATAGAAACATGTCCTTATGGATGTCCGAAACATATCGGAGGAGCTGACTTAGGACAATCGATCAACCAGGATCTGCCACGACCCATCTGAGTGGATGCCATTGTACATTCGTCCACAGACAGAACGACGGAAGATCATGTGCTGAGCGACGCGGGACGGCGCAGGGCAGACAAACGCGCCATAGCCGCGCCGGCGAACGCCGCTTCCGCGCACTGTTTGCCCCTGGCCCGCTCCATTTGCTGTTGACCCGCCGCCAACACCGCCTTTTCCTTCAATATTGAATTTTCCGCCATATTTGCTGGCCGGTCATTTTCATAACATTTCGGCGTCCTTTGTGAGATTTCGCTGGGTCATGTCATGATCCGTGGCCGGTGGCCAGAGGAGAGGCGAGGGGTGAGTAGAGTGGAGAGTAGATGTCAGGTCACGTTCGTATGATACTGGACCAGAGGAGCATAGTGTTGCACATCTAGACTCGTGTGATATATCTCCCTCTACAGCATGCATAAATATTAGTAGAAAACTTATTCCGCGAAAACCTTTGACGGCGATGAGCTCAGCATAAAGTTTGCATAACGAATGCACGACTTCTAAGCGATTGAGCACAGCCAAGAGGCCGAACACACGTCGGAACATTCACAATCAAACCATCGGAATAGTTCAACTCGAACCGTTTCCAGCGTCACTCCGCGCTCCATGCAGGCCAAGATCCGACTCTTCACCCCGTCCAGGAAGGCGACTCGCGGCACGGCATTACTCCACCGCCTGCTGCGCCGCCTCTGCCGCCACCGCGCCGCCACTCGTCGCCGCCGCGCCGCCGATGTCGCCCGGAGGCGGTGCCATGTCTCGGGCGCAAGCGCCGCGTCTGATGTTATCTGTCGGTCGCGAGCGAGCGGAGACACAACACAACGACACAACGCGCCGGGAGAGCCAGGAGCAGGGAGGGAGGGAAATATGGAGGCAATGGAGGGATACGAAGTGACAGAAAATAACTATAATTGGGCTCATGCCTGACGCCTCCGTGATCTAGACACTCTGTTGGCTGAGTAAAGGCCGATCGCCCACTGGTGGCAGTTCCTGCTCCTGGAACCACCCGCCACAGTGGGGTCACGACAGGAAAAAAAAAACAAAGAAGAACAAAAAAAAATTGTTGAGACCATGACCGATGGTCCGTCCCCTTCGCTGTCTCGTCTCTGACTGTCCTATATCCCGCGCTCCCCTCGTGCCTCCCGCCCCAGCCCGCCCGCTCCGCTTATCTCTCTCCCTCCCACCGTCCCTCCCTCTCCCTCGCTCTCTCCGGCATCTGTCTGCCCTCGCCCAACGCCTCTTAGCCGGGGGGCCGCTAAGTTGCCATTGGGCTCATGCCTGACGCCTCCGTGATCTAGACACTCTGTTGGCTGAGTAAAGGCCGATCGCCCACTGGTGGCAGTTCCTGCTCCTGGAACCACCCGCCAAACCGAGGGATACGAAGTGACAGAAAATAACTATAATTATTTCATGTTATGATGTATGCGTAAATTGACACGACGCACGAAGCCTATCTTCCTTTTACTCCAATTAATTTCATACTTAATTATCTATCAAAAAAGCAAATCCTTGGTCACAGTCGATCGACTTCAGACAAAAATTAACCTAAAAATATCTCAGCAGTTTACCGAACTTCTCATTATTTTCGATGCCCGGACAGCGCCAGTTTCCCTGGTGAGACAGTTCCGAGGTGGCCAGCGCACGGGTGGTATGGTATGACACTTCGACAGTGTCACCGCGTGTCGAAGAGGCCGGGCTGTCCCGCTGACGCCGGGTTATGACAACAGCCGGCGCCGACAAGCGGCACGACCAGAATTCCAGGACGGATTACGACGTGTGCGGGAAAGGGCGACGACAGAGGGAGCAGGGAGAGGTGGAGAGGACTGGAAGAAACGAGACGGAAAGAGAGGTGAAGGAGGGACGGAGAGACGTGGAGAGGTGAGCTAGGGAGGGAGAGAAAAAGAACGATGAGAGAGAGAGAGAGAGAGAGAGAGAGAGAGAGAGAGAGAGAGAGAGAGAGAGAGAGAGAGAGAGAGAGAGAGAGAGAGAGAGAGAGAGAGAGAGAGAGAGAGAGAGAGAGAGAGAGAGAGAGAGAGATGCGGGGGTGGATAGAGGATGAGGGCCACGACAATTCAGAACGCATGTTCAGCAACGGTTTGTAAAATTCGTGAAGCTCGTTCTCAGTCTGACACGTGAAACGTGTCACCTCTTTGTAGCTAGAGTTGCTACTGACCGTAACTCCCTCTCCGTGGAAGGAGTTGACTGTAAACTCCTCCGATCCTCGTCACCAGCTGTTCAGCGCCACAGTTCGACAGCTGTGGCGCCTCGGAGGTGAGCAGTGCAAACAGTGCCACAGTTTTTACCACTCCTTCACGGCCCATCATGATACAAACACTGGTTATGTTGCCGGTCTAAACGGCACTTTATTATAATAACAAATACACATTTCGGATGTATATGAGTGCAGACCGCATAAAGATGCATCATTCATGACTGTTTACTGTCAGATTCTGATGGCTGCAACACCTCAGCAGTCGTGTAATATGTGCCATGCTCAGAACCAAATCTATTTTTCATGTTACTGCCAAGATAAGACCCATTACAACACCTCCTATTGCTGATAAGTCATAACTTTTGTCACCAGTTATTGTATTTGCATAGGAGTTTTGTATTCAGCGGCGTCCGCCCTTTTCATAAAACCCGGCCAACCGTTGTCCTACGCTAGTGTTTCACTCAGGAACCTTGCATCCATTCCAGGATAATGCATATAGAGTCTGAAAGTAAAACGGAAATGTTTCTAAGACAGCACGTCCCCACAGCACTTTCATGCACGTCGTCACGCTCACATATGACCTTAGCTGGGCACTGGGGCGCTAAGCATTAGTCGAAGCGAGTAACCTTCTAGATAGCAGCCATAACAACGGTCAAAATGCGCACATAACAGGTCCAAGTTCCATGCAAATCGCCAAAGTTGGCCAGGTTCCCAGGTGGATCCGAAGCTCGACAGAGGCCGGCAAACCGTTTACCTCTGCTGAATGTGAACCAACGGTGACCCAATGGCGGACTAACCCAAGACTTTTGGACCAATGATGACCAAGTGTGACAAATTTCAGACATCCATCATCGGGTCTGTGCCACCGGAAAGGCGAGGCAAAGGCACAGAAGAGCCGCCAATTTTATCCGGTCTCGTACCTTATTTCGGCCTATATCTAATGCATCGAGATATACCGTTTCCATCATTGAACGTGACGTCTGAGACCGGACACGTGGCACGTGTCACACGGCTCGTGTTCCGGGGAACGTGCCCCAGTCTGACGGCGCCTCTGAGCCGCTGACCCCAGTGACGTCACTGGTGACGTCACGGATGGTGCGGCAGATGGGACCACCCTGTCTCGGTCGGCGCTCGCGACAGATATCGATGGCCAGCAGATGCATTTTTTATGTCACGGTTTATGACCGTCCGATACTATCGGTAGGGTGGGTTCACACCTCGCTCTGCCGGGGTGGAGTCCCATTAGGGGGTCACTCCTCTCCCGTGAGGGGAGGGGAGACGGGGGAGAGGTGTCGCCGCCGCCGACGGGCGCAGTCTGTCGGCGCTCATACATAGTCGATGGGGAGGGGCGCGGCCGGAGCGGGACGACCTCAGGAGGACGGCGGCCAGCCGACCGGCCCGGCAGCTCCGAGGCTCTCCCTCCAACCCGAACTCTCCTCCCTTCTCCTCTCCCTCCGACCGAGCTTCCCATATAGCAGGGTCAGCTCATACACTTCCCGTCGCGGTACAGTCCTGCCCACCCACGCAGCCAAGCACACACACACGGGCCCCGCGTGTCTCCCGAGACGCGGCTGTCGTCGACCCGGCAGGTGCGCCCAGCGACAAGGGACCACAGCACCGACCGGTGGCGCCTCTGGTGGCGGTCACGCGAAACACACCCGACGACGGAACGAGTCTTCCGGACGTGCAGCATGCTTCATCTTTTCTCAGAACGGAGACATGAGACAGGGGCAAACCGCCTTCCCGCTAGCGTCGCACTATACCCATTGGGATTGGTAAAATTCATTTGGCTCGTCGCTTAGGGGCGTCGTAAAGCGCGCTCTGTCGCCTGCCGCTGGGCCGGTCCCGTATCCGCCGACTGGCTTGCAAGAGACGACAGTAAATCAAACACTGGGTCGTGCTGCATCGCTCTGCAGCTGCGTATTAAGCGACAATCAGCCGGCGAATAAGCGCACGTTAAAGCGTCATTAATCTGATCGTGGTGCTCGGCTCCCGGGGGAGGTCGCACCGGCACCAGGGCGCGCGGCCTGCTCTCGCCCTAATAATTGCCAAATCTCTCGCCGGCCGGAGCCAGCAGTGAAAACAGAGCATCATTAATAAAACATGTCGGACGCTATCCAGCCGGCCATCTTGACGGAGCCGACGCCGGCCTGATATTAATAAGCGCCGAGAGAGCATCGCCGTCGACGCCGAGACCTGAGTCGTCGTTGCCGACGGCGGCTGACGATGACGGATGACGGAGCGACGACACCCGTCAGCGGGCGACAATGGCGCGGCGCGCGCCGCCGTGGCCAGCGCCGCGCCAGCTGAGGGTGGCCCTGGGACAGCGGGTCGAGCGGTCTGCTCACGTCACTGACCGGCCGAAACACGGTCACTGGCGCGGCGGAGACACGACAGACGGCAGAGACATTACGGGTCGCCGAGACACGGCGGAGACACAGCAGACTGTAAAGACTCGTCACAGACTCGGAGGATGACGGAGGGTGGAGCGGAGGAGACGAGGTAGCATGTAACCAAGACACGGAGAATTCGTGATTCCACACCTTCCGTCTTGGAGACAGGTAAGTGACACGACATCTGCCTTCATCAATCGATTTTTGAGCGTCGCAAGGCGCAATCAAATTAAAAACTAGTACAACTCCTGATGACTGCTGGACGATGACTGCTGAAGCAGCTGACAATGCTCGACTCCCCAACAGAACATACAACCGCTACCGACTCAAACCAACGCCGCATCCCTGATGCTCTATCCTAGCGGGATCCCCACCTGTTCCTACCGCTAAACGGTTCGCTCGTGCCGGTAGTGGCACCCCGCAGAGCTGCACAGCGCCCTGTCAATGGCTCTGAGCGAACGCATACCAATGGGACGCCTTGCAGGGCTGTTCAGTCATCCGATCGCGACTGGATGACAGCTGCCGGCGCCGCCGGTCGCATACTGATGGTGAGCCCGGGCCATTTGTGTCCGCAGTCGCCAGGACACGTCATTTGGCGCTGGCTGGTGAGAGGGCGGTGAGAGGGGGTGAGAAGGTGGGTTGGGGGATGAGCGGGTGGTTGAGGGTGGGTGAGCGAGGATGAGCGCTTTGGTGGGGATGAGTGAGGTGAGCGGATTGGGTGGGGTGGTGAGAAGTGGTGAGCAAGGATGAGTTGTGGTGAGCTGGGTGGTTAGGGGAGGGCTAAGTGGATGTGCAGCCACACAGGTGGCGAAAATTGCGAGTTGGATGGTGAGTGGATAGTGAGCTGGAAGTGAGCGTGCTGTGAGCGAGGGCGAGCGGCGGTGAGCGGTCGTGTTGAATATGCACACACCGCGCTGCTGGCATCCACCGTCTCTAATGTCTGTGACAGCGGCGTCGGCAGCCGCGCGGCGCCACCGCATGGAACGTCCGGTGCTCCGACTTCGGTTAGGTTTATTGAGATGGCCACTTAGCGATTACGGTTACTCTGGCGCGTCGCCGGGGCTGCGGAGGCCTTCGGAGGTGCACGGTACTGGGGAGCACACCTGACGTCATCACTCCCCCTCCCTCTGACCCGAGCTGAACCCCGCCCCTGTCGGGTGACGGACGACATTGGTCGGGCGTCATCACATCGTCACCTCGGCAGCCGTTTCGCAGCGGGCGGCGTGCACCGGGCCGGGATAAGCCGCGCTAACGTCCGCGGCACGCCGTGTTCAAGGCGGAGGGAGGCAGGGACTGGCTCAATCTCAGCTCAATCCTGGGCCCGACCCGTGCAGGCTCAGTCTCCTGAGTGGAGCAGGGTCGGCCTGGTACGGCTCTGTTGATCAGGAGCAGCCCATGGGGCATCGGCGACATTCTAATGAAGGTATGGAGTATGGACCGTCGAAGCTGCGCCAGGGTTCTGCCCCAAACGAGGCGCTATTGCCTGGTGACTGTGCTGAGAAAACTCGTGTTTTCTGCGCCTAAAACGGCTTCTGGGTATTTCCCCACCAGTACATGGATTTGGTGTCTCCGATGCACATTCTTCAGCCTTGAACACATTTCTCCAACCTTCCCTATACTGCCCTTGCCTCTCTATCTCCTTCTTTCCTTCTCCCCGCGCCTTCAGCTCTCACTCCCACCTCTCACCGATACGGGTGCATTGTTCGCCGGCGGGCGGTATTTCGGGAGCGGGCCACGGAATCACCTCCGTCACCACTCGGCACATGGGCCGCGTCAGGAGACGGTCTTTTGCAGACCAGCGGAGGCTCTCCACATCACCTCAACAGTGCGACGGAAGCACCTCAGCACAGGCAGCAGCCAGATCAGCGGCTCAAAAATGGATTAAAGATGTGTGGTATATGAAGAAAAAGTATAAACTGTCTATTTTGTAAAGTTTAACAGCCCAAACGTCGATGAACTTCAATTATACCTATCCTCACTCGAGCCTCAGTCTATCTTTGCCACGCGTACTAGCCTCAGCCTATCCCAGCGTGATACCCAGACCCCCGCGGACGGAGGAGCGGATAGGTATGACCCCAGTCTTTGCTGTCTGCGGGTAACCAGAGCCGTGGGTCTTGTGTCTGGCACGCACCGTGCCGGACAGGGTGTCTGAGAAACGGCGTGCCTTTGGCTCTGACCGACTGACTGACCGGCTGACGGTCAAATTTGACCCACAGATGGAGGAGAATGGGAGAACGGTCAGGGACAGTGTGCCGGTGCACTGCCTAACGGAAATATTGGGTGGTAACCAACATCTTGGAGATAGCAGATGATAAACAAGAATGACCTGTCGGAGAATCAAATGGTCGGTTTGGCGTCAGGTCTACTCAGCGACCAACCCGGGGCAGGGATGGCCAACTCTCAGCCAACGAATTTTTTGTATTCAAAAAGGGATGTGAAATTTGACTCGCTTAGTACGGTGCCACAGCCTCCCTGATTTACTGTTTATCATAATCGCTGTAATATGATTTGACTTATTTTTAAACATATAAAGCGTTTTGGTATAAAAAACGATTAATTATGCCATGCCATGTCAAAATTCAACTTGATATCGCCGACTCCAAGAAAGAAACTATTTAAATGAAAAAAATGATTATTTATGAACAGGAAGAAGGTTGTTTTACGGCGTTTCAATATCACATTGCCGTTTTCAATCGGGTTCTGAATATGTGTGATTCACTTCCAACAAATGTCTCGCCCCCTCAGCAGGCGTGTTTTACTTTCTGCATACTAACGGGACGGCAACAAAGGGTAAGGACTACAGTGGGAGGCGGGGCTGAGGGTAGATGTATGACAGGTGGTCACATGAAGCATCTGTATACCGATCACCCCACGCACCTGTGTGATGGAAATAGGCGAGTCTCATGTGACAACTAGAGCCATGTCATGCGACCACAGCATAGATGTGCTGAAGGGACAGCCTGTTCATTGTTCAGCTTAGTAACAGGCTATTGAATAGGACACTGATCTTGATGAATTTGAAGGGTTTCGAACACACCAGTTTTACATTTTGCTATCGAGGAAGAAAGCTGATAAAATATTTCATAGTCCCATGGGCGGATTTAAAGTGCGCGCAACGATGACCTAAGCAAATAACGTTTGTCGAACCTTTCAAACATGAACATAGAAATAAATAAATAAAAATAAAATAAATAAATAAAATGCTAAATAAAGTGACGCTAAAAATTCTGTCTTGTAGTTAAATTGATGCAGTATTGAAATAAATTTGGTTAAATTGAATTTGAATGTCTGGAATAAATGGACCGGTTTATATATGACAAACGCAGTCTTCCGTTACAAGTTTGAGAAGTTTTGCAATCATTTACTTCTTATTCATTAGCCGATGTTTGAGTGATGAAAATACTGTATGGTGCACTATTCGTTGCATTTCCTATTTGATCTCTGATACTCAAACTTTGAAGAGGCAGCTTATGTTTGGCGACAACTTCTGCATACAATAAACCCACACACGGTGAACCAGCTCGTCCAACTTTCTCAGAAGTGCTCTCCGGCGGTGGTTTCTTCCCTCCCACCTTCGAGGGTCGACAGGATATGTTCGATGAGTCACGTTTTACGCGATGAAGAAGTGCAAACAGCGAGTCCCGGCCAGGCAGCGAGCAAATATGGCTTTCATCATTTCATTTGAGCTCTTGGACGAGTCCTGCGGCTTCTCACAGCGTGCCGGCTTCCCCGCACGGTACAGCGGTGGCTGTAGCCGAACTCGTGGTGGACAACGCTGAACGTTAGACAGCATATTGGACTGCGGTGGACAGTGCAATGGACAATGGACACTGGACACTGGGCAGAAGTGGACAACAGTGGATGGAATGGACAGCGTTCATACTCACAGCCTAGATCCAGCACACAACACAGCGAATGTGTACTCTGCTGACACTTTCTGAGGTGCCTGACCTCTGTTGACACTAAACTTGACACCCCTGCAGTGCATGACCTCTGATGACGCATCCCATCCTCTCTGACCTCTCTGATGACACCTTTATGACATGAGACATCCTTGACAGCCCGCCGTGGCTCAGCGTCGGCCGTATGTAGATGTGAGTGGTCATAATATGGCCCTGTATAATACAATGAATATGACGGCCGGTCCGACGCCTATCTCCCGTGTCAACGACACAAGAAAATGGACAAACCGTGTATGATCACTGGCATAAAGTGGCGGCGGCCGGCCGGGCGCGGGGTGGGGGAGGGAGGGGAGGGGCAGAGTTGGGTATCGGGTGATTTTAGTGAGTGCCGTGCACATGCACAGAGCCACTCAATGTGAGAAAAAGCCCGTCCTGCTCAAGGCTAGCCGACTTGTGCAGGATGGCGGCAGTAAACAGCAATTTGGCGTCCATCTGCTGGGGCCATTAAATTCTTCGTGACAGCGTGCATTCACACTGTGGTCGGTAGTGCTTAGCCCGTCTGGCTGACCCGACCTGCCTCGTTATCCGTGCCGTTCTGGGAAGCCCAGCCGAGTGGCTCGTGATGCAGAGCTGTGGTCGGGCCCGACAGAGTGCAGTCTCAGCGTCCGGGCCGGGAGCACTGCTGTGACAGCACAATATGCCAGCACCAGTAATTGGAATCAGAAACATAAGTAAGGAGCTCATTTGATGGACGACGCTGGTATGATAATGTTCAATGCTGCTGGTGATAGCTGATATTTTAGCCGAAAACTTGTAGCAGATGCAACATTTCCCCTTAGCAGACTCGCATCACCTCAGCAGAATCACAAATCTCATTTTTAGATTGCAATGCATACGCATAGGTATCTGTAAGTTTGTGAAACACCTTTGTTGTGTTTGATTTCATGGTGTTGTTTTATGATAAGCGGCTGCCAGCATACATAACTAATTAATTGCATAATTTGACTGAACTCGATGCTATGTTGTGAATACCTTAAAAAATACCTTAACTCAATCTAGAAAGTGTTTGTTGTACTCGTATCATGCATCTCATTTGATTTTTTTTATCTACATTTGCAGATATTGCAAAGGAGCTTTTAATCATACTTTTAATCATCTTTTAATCATACTTTCTAAGTTCTATCCAACATCCATATCTTGTCTTATTTTAAAATATGAGACGAAAATGCAAGCTGTGCCTCCATCTTTGTTATAGAGGGTTAAAACAATTGTTGATTCAAACGGTGAGTCATCGTCTGTTAATTGCAAAATTTAGGTACGCTTTTCTGTAAAAAAGTTGAATTTATTAATGTTTTATCATTCTGGGAAAGACTTAAATAGAACTTGAATGGAAATAAGAAGCCAAGAAACGGTAACAACCATTGCAGCAGCTTCTAATGACATCCTGACCATCTGGATCAAATTTTTCAAAGCTTTTGTCGGACAGAGAAGGTAACACTGCTTAAAATTTGCTCAAATGAATTATATTCATTAGGGAAGGTGAATAAAAACTTCATCTGCACGGACGAATCAATCTTGCATTTTTGCTACGATTTTAGATACTAAAAAATGTAATAAGGCCACAGCTATTGTTGAAGCTGAGTGATAGCTGTTCAAAATTGCATCTATCCAATTAAATTAGGCACGCAAATTAAGTCATCAAGTATATTCGAATTCATGTTACCCAACGACATAGGTGTGCAAAAGCTTTTTATAAACTGAAAAGTGAGGCCTTACAAACATTACTGGACATCAATAAAACAGATAGACGGAAAAGAACTCAACAGAATCACAATGCTCCTCCAGCTGCACAAGTTTGACGGTTGCTGGTCGCCTTTCTTAGATAGGGAATACCTTTCATTGACGTTAAATAAAACTGATGGTTTTTATTTTTCTTGTCTTATTTCTGCGATGGCCGTATTTATAGCACCAGTAAACATAACATTCAAGACGCTGTAGATGTCCCAACAATTCTTTCATGTCAAGTAACGTCAATCATGTTATGTTCATGTGAGGATAATGTGAGAAATCGCAACAGAATGCACACCTTTTTTGTTTCAACTTTGCGTCACATTTTGTCAAATCACCATAGCTCATTACAGCAAACTAGGCTTCATGTGACATCGTAAAAAAGTGACCGTCAACTTAGTGATGCTTTGCTATGACTGAGAGACGTTAAAGCAACCCTCTTATGATCCGGGAATGTGTGTACTTCTGAATGTAACGTCGAAGGGATATGCGATTTGCAATGTCTAGATAAAATAAAATGGTTTGATTAGACTAAATATAATAGAAATACAGCATTATGTCCCATAGATCGCGTTCAGATTTCGACCTAGATCACAACAATGGTAATGACAAAAATATGAGTGTGTCTTTTCATAAAATTTCTGGCCAGCAGCGCGAAACCGCCCGATAAGCATGAAGGAGTAACTAATCAAATGTTAATATTTTGACTGATATTTGCAGATTAGCCGTTGCACATGAAATGGGGTGCATTTGCATACATAATCACATACGTCAGTAGATAATTTATTTCGCATTATTTCCAATGTCATATTCCTCGACAAATATTCACTTTGAGAGTTTATAGATGCCTGATCCATCTAGGGAGAATGACTATCTAGCAGTGGCAGCTCTTCATCGAATGATCTAATGGGATAAGATTGGTTTTGGTATGATAACACATAGCCGAGAGCACTCCACACGCGGATCACACTCAGTTGAAATAGGACGGACGCAACAGCTTTGCCCGTTTTCCAATCAGCAATAAACATCCGTATGACTCGATGCTAAATCCCTTCAATATATATGTGGCATGATGTTTTTTTTTAATAAAACAACACACATAATTGTAAGAGATTGGCTGAATACACACTTGTCCATGTCGGAATGAAATTCATATTTCTCATCATATTGCCAGCATCAAAAATGGAAAGGCGATTCAGTCTACTCTTTCAAATCCAACGCTTTCCTGTCATTCAAAAACTAATAATGCCAACTCATGATGCTTGCAAAAAAGATCATTGCCTGCATTTGTGCTAACAGTTTTTAATCATACAGTATCATACAGCATCAAGCTTTCAGCAGTTATGGAAATGTTTTCAGACTAATAAACTAACATCATTTACTTTTCTGATGGTTGTATTTGGGAGGCTTTCCAGAAGTTTTCCAGCATCCACACGAAAATAAGGAGGCATCAGTCATAATTCGCAAACCGTTCATAGCACACGTAGATATAATGAAAAAGATATTCCAATCCAATCCGATTTGCCTCCCGGCAGCTCAACCAGCAAGCTGATGTTTGGAGGGTTTGTAATGGTTCAGTTTTTCAGCGGCGGACCAGCGACAACACACCCAGATCGGCCTCTCAAATCGTGTACGGAATCTGTCAACATCGCATCACATCACACATCCACAGGCACGTCATCACATCAGCGACCGCATGCTGTGACGGCAGCTCCGACGGCGTCCCGGCCGGCCCGACCGTCCCCTCACCGGCATAAAGTCCGGCCTCGGGTACTCACCATTGCCCAGTGGCAGATCCGGCGGCTCCTCCGAGTCCAGGTGGCGGATCGGGCGCGCCTGCTTCCGCCGCGACATGACCCGACCTCGGTGACCCCGCCTGACCCGGCCCGACTGTCCGTGTGTGCTCGGCTCGGCTCGCTCGGGCGGCTGCCGGCGGCCGCTGCTGCTCTGAGACACTGCCTCCGCGCCGGCCGGCCGACTACTGAGCCGACCGGCGCCACCGCCGCGCGCCGCCGCCCGCCCGCCGGCCGCCGCCGAATCGCAGCGCAGGTAATATCATATCATATCGCGGGGGGCGGAGCCTCGGCCCATAACCTGTCATAACGCAGATGATAAGCGGCCGGCCAGGTGAGTGGGAGGCGCCTGGCGCCGGTCCGGGCGGCCGATAGGTCGGCGGCGGCCGCAGTGGACTGCCCACCGATATGAATTGCAGGCGCGGCGGAGCTGGGCCGGGCTCGATGGTGGGCCGGTCAGTGGGTGGCGGGAGGGGCGGCCGCCGCCGCTGACGGGCCGCCGCCGGAGCCGCGGTCGGGGGTCCGGTCGGCGCTGCGAACTGATGCCCCCGGCCCGCGGGTGTGATGGGAAGGTGTTGAGCGGGCCGCGTCAGTCTCAGCGGCTCAGCTCCGGCGCTGCCGGCGCTGCGGCAGCGGCCAGGATCGAGCGGTGGCCTTAGTGCAGGTTAGGAGCCGGGCCGGGCCGAGCCGCCGCCGGGCACGGTATAAATAGATGCACTCCCGGCCGCCGGCCGACGGACCATGGAAACGATTGTCTTGTCTCGCCGACTGAGGGTGGCACGGCCTAGCACGTGGAGGCAGAGCCAGCCAGCGCACCGGCGTGCGGTCAATGAACGGGGCCGGGGAAAAGGCCACATCACAAACCAGAAAAGCTGTCACATTACAACAAGATGGCATGGTGGCTATAGCAACGCTAAGCTTGTTCGGGAGTGATTTCATAATACAAATATTTAAGCTGACAACTAAATACTTAAGGCTTATCTTGTAGGCTGCGTTGAGCCTGATAAAAAGAATAATACAATTATTGACGAAGTGTCATTTCTAATCTTCCTCAGGTAAATTACCTATAGTAATTCGTATTCGTTTTGGGCTACACTGGTTTAACCCTAGAACGCCTAGGGGGGGGGGGGTTGTATCAACCCCCCCCCTGAGGTTTTTTCGAAGTGCACGCTAAACGGCTTGTCGTAGCGGGCTGAAATTTTCAATACCCTCTGGGGCAACCTTTGCGCATCTTTCGCCGAAAAAAATTGATCGGGTCATGTCAGGTCACGGAGTTATGACGTCATAAGAGGTACAGCCTCCGGCCGGATTTTCACAAACTGAGTGCCAACGCCCGAGGTTTCCTGCCGGTGGTACGGACATCGGTTGATGGATCGTGATGAAACTTCCCATGCATGTTGGGGCAAGTATTGGCTATCATATGGTATAAGAAATTTGACCGGGTCAGGTCAGGTCACGGATCTATGACGTCACAAGAGGAACAGCGTCCGGTACTATTTTTGAAAAGCGCCCGAACCACTATTTTGCTAATTCTTGTCACCTCAATGGGAATATGCAGCAATATTAGCTTCTATAGGGAGCAAATGGACCTCCCAAATCCAAAAATACAATCAGATTTCAAAAATTTAAATTTTGATTTTTCGAATTTCTGCCGTCGACTGTGACCTTGCCGACTTCCGGCGCTCCCAACGCGCCATTTTTAGAGCTAGGGAAACGAAATACATACCAAACGATAGAGAATTGATCAAGGAACACGATAGTGAAGGTTTCAAGTCGATATCTCCCACCGTTTTGCCGCAATCGCCGCCGAAAGTTGAATAAAGTCTTTTTTCCGAAAATTTGACCTTTGACCGGTCAAAAGTAGGTCAAATGTTGACCTAGGACCAAAAAATATACCACCAATCGCGAGATCTCGTTGAGAGCAATCCGTTGGTTTTTTCCGCTAAGCTCTACGACCTTCCGTTTCGAAACGCCAGGGGGGGGGGGTCGTAACAACCCCCCCCCTGGTCGTTCGTGTTATGAGAAATGGCCTGGTCGTGCGAGGGTTAATTAAAACAAGTTTTACCTCAGTGTAGCCCGAAACGAATACGAATTACAATAATAAAATTCAGCCAATCCCATCCAACAATATGTTTGTCGTAATGATTATATCACAGCATCGTCATCATCGGCTCGGTCGTCTGGTCTGACCGCGGCGGCAACCTCAAAGTTTCTCAGCCTCGCCTTCCGTCAGCACCTTGTTTGACAAGAATGACTCTTTCCTCATAGCGTAATGCGTTCCAGCCAAGGCAAATAATTACCAAACTGAGAGCAAACGCGCCTGAGCGGAGTGGCGGCCGGCGGCAGTCGGACCGTTAGCAGCTCTGCGACGGCCGCTGAACTGGAGAAATCAGCCAACGGATAGAGGAAAAGCTATGGTCCACATCCTGGCGTTGGGCATCCTCCGTCGATTCTGTAATCATTAATCTCTTGGTGTCGAATTATGTCTCACAGCACATCATGTTTATTTTCACTAGTGTTTTTTTTGCTCACCAGGTTTTTTTACTTTTATTTGATTAAAAGTGTGGATGAATCTCTGCGCGCTGTTTTTCCGCCATTATATTTTTGTTGCAAAAATTCTACTGAACCCTTAGCTATTGCCAGACCAATTTTCGCTTTCAAGTCATAACTGGCAGGTCTGTACCGCTCGTCTCAGTTGGTCTATGTATTCCATCCGTCATTTCAATCGATCCTCCGGAATGACTCATTTCGTCCCGTCATTCCGTCCCGTCATTCCGTCCCGTCATTTCGTCCCGTCATTCCGTCCCGTCACTCCGTCCCGACTCCCGTCAGGTAGTTCGGGAGCACGAAGCAGCCCGAGGATGTTTACTTTACATGCACCCTGGGCTGGTGGGTTTCCGCCATAAAAACCAAAGCCAAAGCCAAAAGCCAATCAGACCAAAGCAAACCACATTTTACTTGTCGCTATGGACGATGGTATAGCGATAGGTTTAATGAAGCGCCGAGAAGATGATGCAACTGCTACTGACAACAGAGGAAGAAACTCAGGTCATGAATGTCCCAAATGTTAAAAATGCAATATTTTGGTATTTAAGAACATATGGATCTAAAGCTGCTCGCAATTTTAAAACCTATTATTATGATTATTCTCTATCAGCTAGAACAAGAGTTTATCACGTGTATGAAAAATAACCTCTTGCTCATATCTGAAGGAATTAAAAAATTAAAGACCAATATATATTCGGGCGTGGCTTCCTCAGTGGTACAGTGTTACAATGGAACACTGTTACAATGGAACACAATGTTGTTCCATTGTAACACTGTACCACTGAGGAAGGGCCACGCCCGAATATATATTGGTCTTTAATTTTTTAATTCCTTCAGATATGAGCAAGAGGTTATTTTTCATACTCGTGATAATCTTATCAAATATGCTCAACTCAACGTTTCAATACCTAGAACAAGAGTTGCCGTAATTTGTGTCTATAAGCTAAGATGCATATTGCAAGCCTACTACTCCGTAAAAATCGTCACTAAGTCTCGGCTGTTTTAACCCTCGCATGTGTGCGGCGTTTGCCAGCTTCTAATGTGTGTGTGTGGGGGGGGGGGGGGTCGGTTGGACCCCCCTTGCCGTTTGGCCCCTGATCGAGCTAGAGCTTCGCGGAAAAACGAGCGTGTTGCCCGTGACGAGAGGAAGCCGATGATACCCAATGTTAAGGTCCTAGGTCATTGGTTGACCTTCCAGGTCAGGTCAATGACCCAAAGTCGGGAAAATCGGGACCTGTTAGAAAGTCGTAAAGTGTGGATGCAAAGAGGTTTTTCGGGGTGCTGATCACGAATATCGTGTTAGTTTTGATCACAGATGATGTCTTTAATCATTTAGACCAGGTCGGGTCAGGTCAGGTCAGGTCAACCTGTAGGCGTCGTGACGGGTATTCGTAGTACGTGTCAACCGCCTCTGACAGCTTCGTAACATGTTACGAAGTCACCAAAACTACTTCGTAAATGTTCAAATGGCTGCTAAATTTGAATTCAGCTCCAAAAACTAGCCTAGAAACATGTAAAACTCGAAAAAGTGAACCGAGGTCACCCGAGGTCTGGGTCACCAAAGGTCAATGACCTGACCTGACCTTCAGGTGACCTTGACACCCACCCTAATGCATGGGAGCAGCATCAAATCACATGTTCGAACGTTTGAAACCACGAAAAGATTGCAAACGCGCGGCTAATGCGAGCCGACATACGCGGAATCGCGATTCCAGCCAAACATGGTCTCCGAAAAGAGGTCACAGGTCAAAGGTCATTGCGTTCAGGGTCATGAAATTTTCAGGGAAGGTGTAAAATTGATCAATGCGAGGGTACTGAAAGTTTCGTTGCGATCGGCCGCTTTTTACGTGAGTTATTTGCGAAAAACCATGGGGGGTCCATCCGACCTCCCCTACCGGCGAGGGTTAATTCATCTCACCTGTTAACCTCTCCCTCATTCTCTTTTCCTTGTGTCACCAATCCTGGCCATCCATTAACGTCCCTTCGTCACCTCTCTCTCTCTCTCTCTCTCTCTCTCTCTCTCTCTCTCTCTCTCTCTCTCTCTCTCTCTCTCTCTCGCACTTCCTCTTTCCTCCTGCCGTACATCAGGAAGTTTCCGTGTTGACTGCGTCAGTTGGCGCCATTTTTCACAACGCGCCCTATTGACACTCTAATGACGGCATTACTGGCTAATATGCCGATTAAGCAGGTGTACAAACAAATTTAACGACCTTGTTTTGAACCGTGTTTATGGTATCATGGATAATATGAGCTCATCGAGACATATATTGTTGCGTCTGTAATTGATGGGTGCCAGAGGCCGCTCATTCCCCACTCTCGCTCGTGCCCATTGCACTCTCTCATTCCACTCTTGCTCCCAGTCAGCTTTACCTTCTGTAGTCATCTAAGGTTGGCTTCTGTCTTCGATTTTTTGTAGGATCCTTTTCCCTTTTCAATTTACCTATTACACCTAAATCATATCTATTCATGTCATTGAAACTCATTTGGGTATTTCGCCTGTTTCCGTAAATTTTGATAGGTCATTGTTTTGTGCCTAAGCCCTCGTACCTAACTGAAATGAAATTTCAGACTAAACAGTTTACTGATTCCCGCTGTTCTTGTGCTTGAGTCTCCTTGCCTAGTTCAGGGGTGACACAGCTATCTGTTTACCCATCCGTCACCATTGCAGCTTCACTCTAGAGTAACATGACGTGCTATCCATAATCCAATTCCACTCTACACCGGCCGTCAGAGGTAGCGCCACCGGCCTGTGCTCAGAAGCTGCAGAACTTCTAAAGGCTTGGCGCCGCAGGTGTTATAGCGATTTCTTAGGCAGGTTGCGGACTGTGCGCTGTGTTCAGAGGCGAAAGCTGGCTCAAAGAAGGAGTTGCTGCTGCTGACCAGTGTCCAGCTTACTACCCCAACACTTATGCCACTACCACCACCAATGTCACCAACATCACAGTGACCAATGCTCTTTGCCGCCTCTACCGACGCCACTGCCACTTCCCCGCCGACCTCCACCACTTCCCCACCTCCCTCCACCTCTTCCCCACCTCTAGACATCGCTTCCCTCATCTCTATCCACCACTTCCCCCATCTCTATCCAGCACTTCCTCCACCTCACACCGCTCCCCCACCTCTGCCACCGCCACCACCGTTTCTCAGCTCGTATCCACTAACTCCACCAAAGTCCAATCGGTGTCGGTTTATAAGCCGCGCCGTGTTCACCGCTGGCGACACTGTGATAAATCCTGACACGCGGACTACATACAGCGACAACGGTCCGCCGCGCGCGGCCCCCACCCCCACCACCGCCACCCCGCTCTGGGCCATTCCGGTCGGATATTACCCCAGCGCTACGTAGAGACGAGAGCAAACACTCCCAAAACAATATGACGCCCTTGGACCAACGATATTGCACTGGGGTGTAATAACGCTAGATTGCCCGTGTGGATATGGTCCGAAATATTTGAGTTCGGCCCTATGTCAACAGCGGGATTGCTGGTCGGCCGGCGGGTCGGTGCGGCCGGGTGGCGACGTGTGAAAAGCCGCCGCCGCCGGGCAAATAATGTGCGTACGGTGTTGTGTGGTGTGGTGCGTGAGCTGGGGTGGTCGCCCGGTGCTGTAAGCTGCGGTGTCGATCCCTGTGAGAACGGCGAAGTTTTAGTTCAATGGTTTGTACGACTTCTCATAGCATGCTACATAATCGTAATGAATAGATACTGCTCCGATATTGAAGAGGAGAAGGGTTTGTGGGTCTTTCTGGAAAAGTACAGGCTGCACGCCAGCGAACACATTATTTAGATAAGGCTTAATATGTTTCTGTCATATTTTCAATGTATACAGGAAAACAAATGCCTCGATTCTGATTTCTGAAGTCAAGTACACATGGTTGTAGGGTAGACGACCCCATTGCGAGGGTTGAACATCCACCGTGGCTGGCGTCACAGTCGTCCGTTGGACACATTGGCTCCTCGATGTGATAACTTCATTACAATTTGTCGCGCCGGCCGCCGGTTCCGCCTGGCGTGCCCGTTCAGAGCCGGACATGAAATTGTCGCGCCCAGCTAACGACATCGGGCCCAGCCATATGTTCCTCTCCTCATTCAACGGCCGCCCGTCCAACGGCAGTTTGGGGGCTGTTAAACCGAACATAACTTCAATTAATACCTGTCATAAATATCAATAAAAAGACAGATTGCCATTCAATAAGCTATGAAGTTTGAAAATAGCGGTTATTGATGGGTGAAATGCTGTGTGCGATTCGTTGAATTAGCTATATGACGATTGGAAATGTGCTTGTGCTACTCAGTAATTCTCGTATTGCAAAATAAATTAGTTGTTTCAAAGATGTTATAATCTGAAAGCTATATTCTGACATGCACTATCACTATTTGCTGCTTCAATTAAGACGTTCGTATTTACAAGCCCTCACCATCACGGCAGCATCATGAAACGAATTCTTCGTTTCGATTAAATTGATGGAACTGCAATCATATTTCATCATGCAATATAGCTACACTTGCTCTTGTACGGCATTGTCCTGATGCTGTGAGTACCTTAAGTCATGTTTTACAGAGTCGGGCTCTCGACTTTTATGATCCACCAACCTGACGATGGCCGGCCTCACGCATCATGCGAGTGTCCGGTGCTCTCTTCTTATCTACATTGAAGTCGCCGTGTTTAGCGGCACAGCATCCTGATCTCTTCAGGGGCAGCGCATATCGGAGACTTCAATGCTGCGCAGATGCCATCTAACAGGCGTCACGTCCTGTCACGGCTCATATTCCTGCTTTGAACACTCTGAAATGAAGTAAATGATTGTAAATTGTGTTTTCAGAATGCGGAATCTACCAATCATTAAACCCACAACAGTCTGACGCAGCAGCCTAGTGTCCAGGTCTAGTGTCCAGCGATCCGCGGTAAAGGCGGAATATCTACGACAGTGACAACGCGTCAGCGACAGTAACGGCGCGCCTGCGACAGTGGCGCGGTCAGAGCGGCCATACTGGCGCATCTGAGACGCAGTGCGGACCGGAACCGGCGCCATAAACGTCGGCCATCCGTCAAAACGACGCGGTCTGGCTCTCATGGCCACCAACTTGTCTAATAACCCGCGGAGGCCAATCGGATCAGGCGGGCGGCGGCGGCGGCGGCGGCGGTGGTGGCGGCAGCGGCGGCGGTGGTGGCGGGGGAGGCGGGGAAGCGGTGGAGGCGTGGGGGGGGGGGGGCGAGAGCGAGGGAGGGAGGGGTGTGAGAGATTGGAAGCATATAGGGACTAGGGAGGAAGAAGATGCGTTTTCTTGGTTAGCAAATGCAGTCGTTTGATGCCAGAGTTCGACGAAGAAGGCGATCGCCGCCCCGCTTCATAGCCTCTTTGAAATAAGTTGACCATTTTACAGCTACCTATTAGCATTTGATGCACATCAAAAGTCATACTGAAAATCGTAGCGATGACATAAACAAATACTTTGATGGTTTTTCAGTTTATGCGATGAAATTATAAACGTTGTGAAATCGGAAAGCATAGTTAGACGGGCATTTTTTGCTGATGCTTAGAGTTATGCACAATGTCAAATGAGGATATAAGTAGGTAGGCATGTAAGTACCTATTCTAGAATTCTAAACAATTTTGTGCTGGTATCGAAGTTCTCCGAGCAAGAATGACATAGTTGATGTAATTTCTGTCCGTATGAAGTCACCAGTGCAGGTAACTCGTTTATTGTCACTTCCCTTGCTGACTGCTTGGACCAGCCATTGTCCTTTCGACGCGCCCCTGTCATTGACCCGTTCCCTATCAATGACCCGTGCCCTGTCCTCCCCTGCTGTCTCCCTGGACTCGCCCCTGCACGTGACACGTCCGCCGTCGTGGGCAGAGGGACGGCCGCGATGACGGCGCAGTGTTCAACACAGTTGTTTAATGGCTCGATCAATAGCGTGCGGCTGGGTGGGGGGCCGGGGGGCCGGGGCTGGGGGGGGGGGGCTGGCGGACGGCGCCGGCCGACGGGCCGAGCCCCGCCCCCTCCCCGCCCCGCCTACCACGCCGGGTCAGTCCCAGCAGGTGGGCCGCTGAGCTGACACACTGCTGACACACCGCCTCACTCGCCGACACCCGACAGACATACAGACGCTGACGGAGAGAGAGCGGGGGAGAGGAGGCAGAGCGGAGAGCAGCGCCTCATAAGCGGCCGTCGCACGGTATGCTGCAATCAAAGTGGGCGGAGCTGTTGTTTGCTTTGGTTGTCGGCCGGACCGGCAGATCAGTGGGTGCGCGCGTGTTCGGAGCGCTGTTCTCCTGCTCAGCAGTGAGCGGAGCTGTCGCTGGCACCGGCGCCGTCTCGCTCACTGCAGCACGGCGCCGATTTCATCACTATCCGCCCCGCTCGCGGATGTGTTAGTCTCCGCCTAATGGGCTACCGAGTCATAAAAGTATGGTCGCGCCACTTGGTCAGTATTTATACGAGCCGTGCTGGAGGCCAAAGCTGAGCTGTCGCGCTGTAACCGGCGACACAGGTGTGCCGCCAATAGTGCACAGGTGGTAATATGCACAGAAGCGGTGCATATTAAGTAAGCGTGTAAATTGTCGGTGTCTTGGCATCATGTTGTCGTGAAGCGGTACAATCTGGCCATGTGTTGAGGATGCAGAGACCGGCAGTGCTGATACAATACGGAGAAGTCCGGCTCACCGCCATTCCAAAGGAGTTATCGAAGAAGCGGATATTATTTTGCAAAAATTTTAGATGAGATACGTATTATGGCAACTATTTTATATTCATTTCCTTGAACACATTTCTAGAAATGCCTTCAAGTTTTCATCCATGAAAATACATTTTTATGCATGCATGCTGCTCACAATGAAAAAATCTGACACTGAGCCGTTAACCCTATTAGTGGCAGGCTCCTGGCTACCCCTATTAGTGGCAGGGGGAGCTGTTTACGACCCCCCCTTGATATCTCGAGATCTAACCGGCCGATTTTCAAAATTCAAACGGCATTCGATTTCGCTCAACGAGATCTACATTTCTAAAAAAAAAATAGAATTAAAAAATGTCAATAGGGGGGTAGAGGGGGGTAAAAACGGGCAAATTGCAGACACATTTTAGACTGTTTATCACGGCCAGGTTTCTGAACCAATCTTAACGCAACTTTTGCCGATCGATAGAGAATGAACCAGGAATTCACATGGATCCTAAAAATATGCATTTTCAAAAATCATAGGCGGATACAGATCATTGAGATTGGGGGTACACAAAAAGTATAGTAAATAAGGTTTTTGTTGGTACTGTTTCTAAAAAGGGTGGTAATGGTCTTGTTATGTTACAATTTTCTTATGAGAGAACGACTACAATTGTATTGGTCATGCATAGGCGGTGTCAGGGCACCTATGTTGGGAGGTAAAACATAACCCCCCTTTTTGGACGCCTGGATCCGCCTATTATAGCAAAAACGTGTCAAAAGAGGATGCACAATAACTTTGTATATGTTATCACATGATACCTTTCATTCACTGTTCGTAAAACTGGTGCAGCATCGTGATCTTCGCCCAAATGACTCGCTTCACGAATAGGACCCCCAATTCCCAGTGCTCTGGAGCCGTCCCTGGTAAAGTTATGAACTTGAAATTTTCAGGGAATGTGCCCAATTTAGTTTTAGGAAAAGTCAGAAAATTTCAGCATCGTAGCTTCAGCGGTTTCGGAGATATTCCCGAAAAACCTGAGGGGTGGATAAAAACAACCCCCCCCCTGCCACTAATAGGGTTAACGAGTCTACAAGTTAGGCATCTGATGCAGCTATATGAATCTACAGCTTCAAAATAGTGTGGGTACGTTCGTCAATGCCCGGAGCAATCTCAGCATGCCTAACCTACGCTCCAACCGAAGATTGGTGTTTAAACGCGAAACATTAATCATACTGCTCGCATTTCGCCTGCCAA
Source organism: Amphibalanus amphitrite (assembly GCF_019059575.1). Lineage (NCBI taxonomy): Eukaryota > Metazoa > Arthropoda > Thecostraca > Balanomorpha > Balanidae > Amphibalanus > Amphibalanus amphitrite. The sequence continues at coordinate 188,288 of NW_024882477.1, read as the reverse complement.
GGTAACTTTGAAATGCAAACCTTAGACACTTCGAAAGGAAAAGCATAAACTGAGACGTCTTTTGCGACAGAAAATGATTGATAATAATGTATGTACAACACGCTGCTGTGAACGGTATGGGCTAGAGATGTCAATCGGATACCAACTTTTTGGTATACCGATACCAAACCGATACCAACTTGGTATTTAGTATTTCAATCCGAATCTGTTTGTATTTTGCTGGTATTATGAACCCTTACTAATGTATAAGAAGCTAAGAAATTGGTAAAAAGTTGGTATTTCTCTCATCTTTCAAAGTTGGCTCGGTTTCGGTATTTCCCCACGGTTTTGCTTGGTATTTGGTTTGGTATCGGTATTCCGATTTTCTGTAATCGACATCACTGTATGGGCGCATGGGCTAGAGTAAGGGGTACACGTCGGCTTATTTGGCATATACTTTTATGATCAAGGAGAAAATTCGAATTTATGATCAAACACTATCTGGCCTGTCAATCGGCATATTCCCACCCCGTTTCAAAGCTCGGCCAGTTGCGGACCCCCCCCCCCCCCCCGTAAGCTAGCTGATCTTGTAGATCCCACAGTATCGCTGACCAGTAGTGCCGGTAGCTACAGTACCCGCTACCTCGTACCGCCGCAGCGCCCTGTACGGACACCGTGCACTGTATCTGTGCGTCAGTGGCTCCATAGCCGGCCGGCGGGGCTCCTAAATAAGACCGCCAGCTGCATGCCGCTCGCTGTTTGAGACAGGATGCCACCGCGGCCCAGCTGTGCTGATCAAGGCCGCGATTGACAGGGCGACACCGACCGCTGTCCATGGGAGCAAGACATCCAGCTGCACAGGACAGTGTGAATTGATGGCGTGAAATCACTGTTTAGCTTTCACTGAGTATAAAATTCGTGCATTAGCAGGGACTTGTTTTTAAGAGTTGTTTTTCATCACCGGACATATATAAAATGACAACCCTTATAAGCGCATGAATATGGACCCTTTGCCTTTGCTTTTGAAATCTTGAACTTATCTTATACAAGTCATTTACTTAGCGGTAACATCTCCACATGCAAACACACCGGGCTCAGGCATCACATCGCACATGCCGGCAATCAGCCTCTGTTTCTATACCACAACACCTTCACCCAGTAGAGGTGCGGCTACCGCTCACTCTCCGTCTCCGGCGTGTACCTCAACCTGCAACTGCTGTTCCTCCGACCATCAAAAGCGCCGCCCGCCGCCCACCGCTCGCCACCCGTCCGCTACCCGTCGCCGCCCGCTGCGCCGCAGCCTACCAGCGCTGCAGGTAGCATGCTGCACTCCTCGCGGTAGCTGCGGTCATGTCATAAGCTGGGTGGCGCCCCGCGGTGTATCAGAGGTGCCTCCGCGCGCACTGAGACGCCCTGCTGGGGGACGAGGGAGGCGGGCTATCGGTGCGGTATTATATAATACTGAACGAGGCCGGTGTAAATAAATTTTCAAGACCGAGGTCCTTACTGGATTTTTGAACGAGGCCGAAGGCCGAGTTCAAAAATCAGTAAGGACTGAGGTCTTGAAAATTTATCACCGGCCGAGTTTGGTATGTATTTTACTGTATGCCAACGATGAATTTATTTTCTGGACCGAAGCTCTTAGCCGACTTAGGAACGAGACCATCCCAAAATGTTGGCTTAAGTGCATTCTGGTAATGCATTTTTGACCGTGGTCAATTTGCTTACACCAGTTATTACCACACCCCTCTGGCTAATGTATTTGAATAGGCCAGGCATACAGTAATGTAGACAAAGTGAAAGGCATGCTGAGAAAATTACTGTACCTTTCTGGATGAAATCAATCATAGACCACTATATATCGTATATAGTGGTCTATGAATCAATATCATATGCTTATTTTCAAAACGAATGATAAATGACAAATGAAATTGAATCGATGCAAATTGAAATAGTTTTTGTTTGTGTTATGTGGTTGACAAATACAAACATGGTTTTCAACCGAGAGTGTTCCCTACGGCGATATTCTTGTGTGTCTGCCGACACGGGCTAATTACCCACAGCTGTGAGGTGCCGCAGTCTGACCCCGCGCTAGCGCCGGTGACAGTGCCGCGCGTGGCGAGCCACCCCTGTGCGCTGTCCCGCTCCCCTGCCGGGCCATCTCATCCGGCTATTACCCCTTTAACCCGCGCCCCGTTGGGCTCTGCCGAGCAACGCGCCCGGTTGGGGGGGGCCATTTTGGCCCCCCCCTAAGATCTCGAGAACCACGCAACATAGCGACAAGCGGTAAACGGCGTTGGATAGCCCCAACGGGGAACTACCTTGTGACCCAATTTTATTGACCTAGGTCAAACCGATGACGTCACAGGTCAGGTCAAAGGTCCAATTTTCACCGTTTACAGGCACTTCAAGAAATGCGTTGTAAAATCGAGTAAAACGCATTTCATTGAAAATCATCGATGGGGAAATGTTCTTCAAACACATATTTTGCTATTTGAGGTCACTGATACCAGGTCAGGTCACAGAGGTCAGGTCACGGGGGGTCACAATATGAAAGTGTCGTGTGATACATGTTTTATGGTCCATTTTACATGACAAATGCGATTATATGGGTCAGGCAGCCTTTGGGGCCAGCTTAGATCACGTTTTGGTCAAGGTCAGGTCAAGGTCAGGTCAAGGTCAGGTCAAATTAGGTCAAATTTCAAAGTTAATATTTTTGCATAAAATGGGTATCGAATCGATGCAGCTCGTCACGGGGAGTTCAATGGTGGTCTTTGTTTTGCCGTACGGGGTCTAGAATTGCTAAAAATTGAGTTCAAAAATTTGACGTCATCATTTTTGAACAGTTTTTTCGCTATAACTTGGCCAAAAAACGAGATATCGATCTGAAATTTAGTATGTATATAGAAGAGCGCTGGGACTATCGCATATATTCCGGTTTTCTCGAAATTCGGAAAATTTTTGGATTTTTTCAAAGTTTTTCTAAAAAAATCAATTTTTTGATTTTTTTTTTGTCAAAAACCAAAAATTTTGAAAATCCGAGATAGCAGTTTTGTAGCGCCGCTTTTTGTCTACTAGACCATATAAAGAACTTTGAAATTGCTTGATAACTGTAGATTTGGTGAGCGTTTCAAGATTGCATGTTTTTTGCTCATTTTTGCTCGAACATGACCTCAGTTTGACCTCAATAACTCCTGACCTAAGGTGACCTAAGACTTGAAATTTGGTGTGAAGGTGTCAAATTGATGCCCGGGAAGGTACTGAAAATTTGGCGGCGCTGCGCGCCGCCGTTTTCTTGCTATTCAGGAAAAACCACAGGGGGGGGGCCAAAATGGCCCCCCCCCAACGGGGCGAGGGTTAACCCGGCACCGGTGGGGAGGCCGTGCGGGAGGGGAGAGGTGAGGGGAACGGAGGGGGGGGGGGGCGACTAACGAGGCACACGGGCCGCTGTTTGTTCCGACTGGCTACCGCGGTATGGGGTGTGGAGACAGGTGCCGATGTGAGTTGTAAGATGTGACGCACGCTCAGGCATCGTCCAGCTTGTCTGTCATAGTCTGTCATCACCTGTCATAACCCATCAACATCTGAAAACAGCTGTCATGTGGTGTAGCTTTAGTACCTGTTACCACATGTCATCACCTGCCGTGGCCTAAAATTCCAGTCATGTCTGGGTATCTGCCGCCTTAAAATCTTTAAAAAAGCAGCTGATGATATAAGACTTCTGCAGCAATCTTGCCAAGTGCAATGAGGCGCATTCAGAAACAGTTAATTTTTTTTGGTAGATTCAGCCCGCAGTGAATGCAAAATATGCGGTATAGCTACATTCAAAAATGAGCTCAATTGTTTTATTTCTCGCATCACGCAGTTACCTGGAATCAGTTCATGCTAATAGTTCGCGTATCATTGTTTCTTGGTGCAGCGCTATTGCAGGTCTACCGTGACAAGCACCGTTCACCTCACATCGTGTGACGTCTGCCAATCACTCGGCCGAGCCGGTGGCGACAGCACAAGTCCCGGTCGGCGAGTCAATCAGACGCAGACCCGAGCGTGGCGGGCATCGGCAATATCGCCCCCCCCCCCTCCTCCTGGGCTTCCCCACCGAGGGGGGTCGGCACAGCGCACCGCCACCGCCGCCGCCGCCACCGCCGCCACCGCCGACCACGGAAGGGTTGCAGATATATGTAACACCGGCCGCCAGTGATTGGGGCCTTATCATCCCGAACTGACAGGAGAATATTATTGGATTTGGACTGATTGGTGGCTGTCCAGTCGGGGATGGACAGAATTCCCAATCAGCCGGAGCGCGGTGGACAAAGCGCCGGCGGCCGCGGTGGCCGGTAGCCGGCAGGGGAGGCTGCCCCGGCTGATCAGTATCGCCGCAGATTGGAACAGTGCGCACTGTCGCGCAGAGAGGAGCCGTGACGCATCATTCTTCATCCCACCCTCCGACGGCCGACGGCTGATCGTCGAGAACGACGCGATGACGGCGGGCATTGACACCGGCCGGACGAAGCCACACCACGGACTCATCTCGCTCGGTTGGCGAGCCCGACAGTTTCGACTCGGTTCCGTGCCGCCGAGCGCGGCGAGGACCACTGAGTGAAACAGGATACCGCCGCATTGTGGCTGATGTTTGAGAGGCCGATCGCAGAGCGGTGTGTCATCCGCTGACGGACAGCGGGAACAGTCGCGGAAACCGGACGAGAGAGTTCCGCGCCCGGAGAGTTCCGCGCCGGCCGTCCGCTCGCCGAGGCTCCGGATGACCGCTGTAGATAATTGCCCTGTCGAGAGAGACGCGACATGTGAGCGATTTTGAAAGGATGTAACGGTTCAAAATCAATGAGAGCCGAACGGATGGGCCTGATGGATGGCGGACCGTGAGAGAAGGGATAATTGACAATCCCAACTAGCTATTGAATCGACATAATTTTCGTTTCTTCGAAAGACGTAGTTAGGGAAGACGTTTATTTGATATATAATCGCACCGAAATGGTTATTGAAGACGGAGTCTTGGGCTCCTTTCAATGTAAACTGAAGGCCATCCACCCAATAACCATGGTCGGCTATAGCCCATATCTCTATTAGATATATATATTTTTATAAAATTTAGTTCCGGTTTAAAATTTGTATCCTTCGGATTGTCGTAAACTTTTGAACGCTTGTATTGTGATGTCACAACCAAAACACACGGAATGTCTATGGGGAATGGGGCAAATGCGTCTTCAAAATTTTACTATCAAAGAAAACTTATCGCAGGCCACCCCGTCGGTAGCCGCGCCGGCTGCGCCGTGCGGCGGCGCGTGCCCGAACTACCCCCGACCCGCCAGCCACGTCGACGCCTCGGCGCTGGCCGCACGCCAGCGCATTACCAAAAATACAACGGCCATTGTGTTGGCGCTGTCAAAACTACCTTGACGAAATATTGAGGGGCGGCGCGCAGCGCGGCCCGGCTGACACGCCGCTAAATCTCGCCGTCAATGCGAGAACGAGCAGAACAACTGACGGTCTACCAGTCCAGTCTGCCAGTTGCTCACTCTGATCCCAGACTGATTGTCTAGTAGACTGATAGTTGGTCGGTTTGATGGCTGGTCTGTAGTGGTTCCAGTTCCCCTGCCCATGTTCCCTTGTGGTGGCATTTGCCTTTTGGGAAATCCGCTTATTCCAGCTTGTCGAAAGCCGAATCTATTATTTCGACCACCAGTGCTTCGTAGAATACCTCTGCAGTATGACCCTTGTCTTCTCCCTCAACAAGCCCAATCATATCCTACTCTTATCTGTTTTGCTGTAAGTTCGTTAAACTACCCGTCTGTCAGGGCTACATCCAGACACCAGTCTCCCAAATAGGTACTTACCTAAGATTTCATTCTTCCATTGTTCTTCCTTTTCATATTTCCACCTTCCTATTTCTTACTCTTCCATGATTCCAAATTCCTGTCATCCCACAATCCCTCGATCCCTCAATCCCTCCACCCTTCCACCCTCCCCACCCTCTACCCTCCTCCTCTCTGCGAGCCCTCTGCCGCAGCAGCGATGGCGTCCACCCATCACCTCCGCCCCGGCCGGCCGGCCGGACCCCAGCTTTATTGATTTGTTATGACCGGCACGGCCGTTTGAGCCGGGGCTGTTTGCCGGCGCTTTTGAAGAAATGGCCGCCGCCGGCCGAAAGCAAAACATATTTCTGTCGGCGGCTCCGGCTGCGCGATGTGTCCGATCGACAGTTGGGAGACGGGAAGATGGGAGAAAGGGGAAATGGGATGATGGAGGATGGAGGATGGGAGATGGAGGATGGAGGGAGGAAGGATGGGGGATGGAGGATGGAAGATAGAGGGAGGATAGAGGATAAAGGATTGAGGATTGATATGCATGTAACTAGTACTCCTAAATATTTTGCCGCTGACGGTGTGCACCAGGGGTCAGTGCTCTCTCCTGTATACTTTACCGTGGGGCCAGTGTTAAATGCTCTCTCCCCAGGTCTATACAGAGGTCAGTATTGGACCCCTCGCCGGCTGACCACGCCGCATCTCGCGGTGATCGATGTGCGCCGGTGTCGCGCCAAGTGCGCCGCCTTTCGTCGGCCCGCGCGGCGGCGAGCGGCGCGCCGGCGCCGGTGGCGACGCACCGCGTATTGTTGCCACAGTCTGCGCCGCAAATAGCGCTGCCGCATTGTTTTTGCGCTGATCGTCATTAAGCGCATTCTTGTGCGCACACGGCAGATAGGTGGCGCCCACCGCTCCCCGCAGCCCGGTATTTTTACGGCGGCGCGTGGCGAGCGGCGACCGGCTCCATATGTTTGGCGCGTGTGTCGCCAGCGCGCCACTATTGTACACACGAGATGACGGAATTATGCCGCGCGCGCGCCACGATGTCTACCGGTGGCGCGCCGGAGCGCGGGCCGACATGGCGCTACATTAACAAAGGCAGTCTAATTGCACATTAAATTCGCACTGAGACACCTATTAATCCCCGGGTGCAGATAAAGGCGCGCCGTTTTTGTCCGGTAAACACGATGAAGAGTGTCGCGCGCGCATTTGGGCGCGGCGCGCGGCGCTGACAGCCCGGCGCCATGGCGCGCTGCCGCTATGTGAGAATGAGGCCGTCACTATCTGTGATATCGAGCCAGCGCCGGCTGATGAGAGACTCAGTTATGCGGAGAGACGGTCTCCGAGAGGAATATTGTCTCCGTAACGGGCTACTCCGACGTCGGTCCGCCCGCGTGGGCCGAGCCCGCAGCCGGGGCAGCGCTCGGCGCGGACTCCCGGCGAGTGGTCCGTCCGCGGCCAACACAGGGCGAGATCCCGACGCCGTGTTTTCGCGCAGAAATGACGGACGTCGGAATGTCGTCTGGTGGACACGACTGAACAATGGCTGCGAATATCAGCCGAGCAGCTGGCACAGCCCCAGACGCCGCCGGAGGTAGCCACAAACAATGGGCGCGAACAGGCCGCCGAAATTTATTACGTGCAACTTCAAGTGGTCATGGATTTTGGCATATCATGCGAGAACTGCAGCCAAATGGCCTAAGATGCTTAGAATATCTTACGTGTGGCAGGAGCTGGGCTTGGGTCCGCAGATGTAGCAGCGGACAGACCCGTCAATCATATAAATAATACACGGGCCCGTAAAGAATGGTTTGTGTGCACTGAAATAGACTCGTGCAACTTGCTCTTGCATGGAATATGTTGGATGGAAGTCCATGAAACATGGAATATATATGTGATTAGAGTTACAATTTGTGCGCTATATTTTTGTCGAAATTGTACCTATTTATACCAAAGTTATTGCTACCGCTGTTTCTGTATGCACTGAATATGCATATATGTATGTAACTATGTGGAAACCTTTTTTATCGAACACATCATATCACCTAAGATACGTCAATATTCCATGCTATTGCCATTTCTCGCCAATTTGTCTCGTCTTCTGTCAGAGACTGCATCCTCGCCTCGCGAAATTCCCAGCCAGGTTCCTCAAGGCGTCGACCGCGACCAGCGTTCACCATTGTCCGGCCGCCAGGACGGCTCGGCTAGATGATGGAGCGGCGCACGCTCGTGACTGGTGACGGGCCACATGAGCAGCACGCTCGTGACGCCGTCGATGACCGGCCGTCACGGCGACAGCGTCACGGCACCGGAAGCGGCGTCCGCACGGCGCTGAGAACAGGATCTGGAGGTGACGGTCCGGACAGCGGGCTGGCCGCCGGACGTGGTCACGGACCAATGGACGGGTGAAGGCTCCGAGAAATCGGCTTCAGACAGTATCATAATTTGGAATCACACGAAGGGTACAGAGATGTCTTTTATTTTTATTTTGTACTGTCCTCGTTACGTTATCAAAGCGAGATAATTTTAGTGCTGGTCGTGGCAAAACTCTTGTTTTGCTCTATTTCTAGCACCATTCCTCGACCCTGAGGATCCAGTCCTAATCATTTCCCAAGAATCCATCCCAACCGACGTCATCTCTGCGTCACCTCTGAGTGGCCCTCCAACCCCCCTCAATGCGTCACCATCACCTCTTTGAGCTGCCCCTGGTCCTCCATCTGTGCGTCCCGTGACTCCATGCGGACCCTAGAGCTCCCTGCTCCGGAGATCCATCACAGGGAGGAGCCGGTCCGCCCCGGGAAGGGTCCGGCCCGCGTCACTTCCTGTCCTTGTACCTGGAAACGACGCACTCGGTATGACGAAGCCGGCGTCTGTTGGGACTGGAATGGCTTGTGGAGTTTTCTTGCGAATGACGCGCGTCAGCGTCATCCGAAAAGCAGGGACGGCATAATGGCAAAGAGCGGCGGTTGGGAGCCGATGTCAAATTACACCAATCTGGAAAAGCTATAGAAGCGCAGTTCTGGAATGGTTACCAGTGGTCAGATTAGTCACGCAGCATGCATTAATCGGTCCTGAAGACAAAACGTTGAAAAATATTTTTTTCTAAAGAAGACGAATATGAATCATTCCTTTCAAACACAACTCAAATCACCGTAACTACCTACTGCCTGGCACTGCAGGTGGGACAGATGTAAGGTGAGTGCAGGACGCTCACAGCCTGGCCCATCCCGGGCCCGCTCCTGCCGCGTCGCCGTGCTGCCCCGTCGACTGCGCGGCGCGCCGCCCGCCGGGGCCGCCGCCCGCCCGGCCGCCAGCGTCGCTGAGTTATGGTCCGGCCCTCCCAATTGACAGTGTTTGATTCGATGTATTGAAGTTTATCAGGGGATGCCGAGATGACACCTGATCCTGGCGCAGCGAATCAATACGGCGCGGCGGCGGCGGTGGCGGCGCGGCCCGGCAGCGCGCCCCACGCAGCTGGGCGCAGCAGTGCGAACACAGCGGCTGATGCTGCGCACTCCTCGGCGGAACTGGGGCGCGGCAGTCGGACCGGCGACATGCGCTGAACTCATCTGAAAATGGGGAATGGCAGTGCAATTAAAACTGCTTTATCAGGCGGTGCTTTTTCATGTTTCTCTGGAGGTGTCCGTACGTATTTGAACGCAAAACTGATTGTCGGTATTCGTGTTTGACTGTCATACTGCCTAATACACTCGGCTCGCATTCGTGCACTTTTAACTTTATATGCAGGTTTTTAATTCTTTATTTTGCTATAGAAGAGGAAAAGAATAGGTACTGGTACCTTTCTGCCCAGGCTTAGAACTAAAATATCTTTTAATGTTTTTCCTTAATTTAGGTAGGTACCAAAATATTTTAAGAATACCAATGTAACATATCACAAACAGGAGTAAAAACACAGTCCAAAAATTCAGCATTGGTCTTATCCTTCAGCATGCACATTTCAGCCGTCTAATTATCTCATTCAAGCGTCTTCTGCCAAATATGCTGTCCCTCCGCACGAGTTTTTTCGCCGGCCATTGTCCCTTCACCGTATTAATTGCCGGTGTTGCCGAAATGCACGATTCACTGTGAAATGATCAGTGCGGCTCCACTGGCGCGGACAAATTTGTCGGTACCGGGACGGGGTACCGGATTCCTCGCCACCAGTGAAGGCCCTGCGTGACTGAACGGTGTAAAAGGCGTGATGGGACGGCCACCGCAGGGCCCGGCGTGTGGTCTATGGCTGGTTACACCGCCGACCGCCAGCTTTGTGGAGATATGGGGAGGGGTTACCAACCATTTCCTCAAATCTGTGGCGACTTTTATTCTTTGCCGCAGGTTACAGGTGCTCTACATCAAATCATATTCATTCCAACTGAGAAGCTTCGATGTAAGTACATACGAGTGGATATGTGGATACTGCCGCACTGTACATGTGCAAATAAATGAATATGTAAATAAATTGAATCAATGGATCTAGTTATATGTAAATAAATGGGAGTCTATACCGACAGTGTAAGTTACGTTCAGGACTATAAGCTATTCAGCCGGTTATTGGTAGGCTTCATCGGCCTCTGCCTTATCACAGAGTTAAATCTCAGCTGATTCATTCGAGTCACCAAAACAATGATCAACCCTAGAGTAGAAGCTGTAAACTACCAATGAGCTGCTTATCATCTTTCAGCAATGGTCACTTTTTCTCATGTGATGCTGCAGTGAACGAAGATCAAATACAGCCTAGCATGGTTCATCACATTGTTCGCTTGACTTAGCATTCAGAAATTGATAGGCATGCTATAGGCGCTTTCTACTAAAAAATTGTACGCTGATGAATGAAATCTTATCAAGTTGCAATGCTTCTTTCATCTCAGCTGTCTTAGAAATAATTTCCGGGCGGGTGCATTGCTTCGTGTCACTTGTTTCACAGATGGCTTCTGCCGCTTCCGTCGCCGCCGCGGCGCGATGCGACTGCAGAATTGAGCAGGTAATGGGTTCTGGCTCTAGCCGGACCGCTCAGACCAGTCGCGGGGCTGATTACCGTTCCGGTTGACGGTCGAAATCGGATCGTGCGAGCGGGCCGCGCCGATGACAGCCGCTCCATTGTCCCGATGCCGTTTGCGGCAGCCCGTTTTTGTCATGGGTGCCCTGCTCAGCGGCTCCGGTGACGCCCAAAAGTCCCAATCACCGTCCGCACCGCGGCACGTTCATTTGGCGCAAACTGCAGAGTCATAATTGCAGACTGTCTCGCAGTGTATGTGTGTGATTGGTGCAGGCACAGGTGGATAGAGGAATGAAGGACGCGACTAGCGAATACAGGGAAATCCAGATTTAATCTCACTCGAAGAATTGACACCCAATTGACAATCGTCTATGTAACAAAATAATCATATTGAAAAGCCTCTTACTGCAAGCTTATGTGCTTTACACGAGTAGCTTTTGTGTGAGCGATGAATGTGAAGATATATGATTGACATGGTTGCTGCGTATCTGTGATAACTGTTTAGTGTTCATGCACCAATGACATGCTTCAGGGATATCTGATTATCACACGGGTCGGATTGTTGGGGATCAGTCAGCTGCCTTTTTTTGCCACTGGGAACAGGTCATTTCTCATAGGCTAAAGGTCATCACAGGTCAGTTCAGTTGTCAGTGGTCTCTTGTATCATAATTGGTCAGTGATGCCTGTTCAGTGGTCATCTCAGGTCAGCTCAACATTCCACCTCTCAGCCCGGAAGCGGCACCGCTGTGACCACACAAAGACTGACCCCCTGCGGTCCCTGTCGTCGCTCATACCGGTAATTACAGTAACAAACCGAGGGTCAGCGAGCGACCGCAGCGGCTACCGGCAGGGCGGGCGGGGGCCGGCCGCCCCTCCGTGACCAATTGCACTCCGCGCCCAGGTGACTATTCATAAATCATCTTCAAACCGTGAAGGCATCGGTCGGCGTCACATCACGAGCGCCGGCGTTCGGGCCATCGCCGGCTCGGCGGGGGTCGGCCGCCTCAGGGACGGCCAGTCATCACACCGAGTCGGCTTCCGTTCAGCGCAGTCCGCCGCCTCTGTACGCCGCCCTCCGTCCCGCCGCCCGCTCGTCGCCCGCCGCTGCCCCCGGCCGCCCACCGCCCTCCTCCCGCCACCGCGCCGGTCGCGGCCTTCGGCAAGACAACGCCCATCCTGAAACACTGAACCGATGTTCTATTAGCCTTTTATGAGAGGTATGTACGCATATATTTATTTTAATCTGTTCCTGTCCAAACCAGCGCCGCAGTCGACCCTGTTTCAGACTGAACCAGCGCTGAAATCAGCCCTGTTCTCGTCCGAACCCGCGCCGGACGGGCCCGACGCTGGATCAATCGCCGCCGTCGGACCGGTGGCTCGGCGACAGACGTCATTTTTCTATCTCGTTTTCCAATCTGCCGGCTCATACGGCAACTCCCGGCGGGGTTTGTTTATACATTTTCCATAAAAGACGGCCGAATCCCTGGTGCCGGGGGTCGGGGCGGCCGGCCGGGCCCGGCGGGCCAGTCCCCCTGCCGTGTCGATCGCACAGACTCGACGCCGTCACTGACCGGTACAATGGGATCAGACGGACACCAGGGATGTCCAACAGGGAGGGATGAGGGAGGGGAGAGAGGGAAAGAGAGAAAGAGAGAGAGGGAGAGAGAGGAATGGAAGAGGTGTCCACTATAGGAGAGGGAGAGAAGATAAGCCCAGTAAAAATATCTAAGGGGTGTGGAGAGGAAGCCAGGGATTATGAAATGATAAATGAGAAATATCCTATTCGTGACAGTGTCGAGCAAATATGTAAGGCTTCAGGCTTGTGTTGTATCCATCACCCAAGACTATGCAGTGGAGCGCGCAGTATACGCCCTCTGTCCAATGTCGGCTCCGAGACGCGGCGGACAGTCGCGGCGCAGTCCGGTGAGCCTGCGGCGATCGTCGACGCTGCGCCAGTATCGTCGCCGCCGAGCCACCGCTGTCACACAGCCGGCGGCCGCCCCTTTATTACATTCTGAGGCCTTTTTATTCGACGATATTGCCTCAACATCGCCGCCGACATTGAAAATGACTTATGAAACAGACAAATAGTGGCCCAAATGCGGATCTGTCACGGAAAAAGGAGCCCTGTCAAATGATATTGAAAATCTGAGCGACGATAAGCCATTGCTGGGCCAGCGCTGTCCCTCGGGGCGGAAAGAGTCGCAGAGGCAGGGAGGGGGCAGGGGAGGGAGGCAGATTTCAGTTCTGTAGACTTGGAGCCGAGCTGCTATAGCGAACTCGTGACTGACTCTATAGCGTGACACGAGAGAGAAGAATCCGCTCGCGAGCCGGCGAAAGCGGAAGGAAGTTCAGCACAGAATGGGGAGTACCGGCCTCCATGAATGAACGGGGCTGGGGCGGCGGGGTTGGGGCGGCGGGGGAGGGCTGTGCTATGGAACGGTGCCGACTCGTAACAGTGAATGGAGTTCAGGATGCGGTAGGGAGCAGGACAGGAAGGTGGGCCTAGGACCGGTGCTCCGGCACGCGTGCACACCGGATGGTGGGGAATGGGGTGGCATGGTGGGATGTGTGGAAGGCAGATGCGGGTCAGTGGGAAACTGGGACACTGGGGAGAGGGATTGGCGGTCGCAGTTGGTCTCATAGATAAATATGCATAAATGTACAAAATTAATGTTACGCGCTGTAATTATCTGAGGCCCAGCCCAAGTTCTCACTGAGCCAGCAGAGCGAATAACGAAACGCCCTCACACATTCCGCAACAGGCCTCGGTCATACGAAAACACTCGCATGCCCTGAGCTCAGTCTTCAGCTTACTCAAAGCCCTCAGCTCCATGCTCGGTTCTTACCCAACCTCAAAAGCACCCCAGCTCATCTCCAGGCCAGCTCCAGCCCCGCTCTAGCCCCGCCTCAGTCCAACTCCAGTCCTGCCGCAGCCCCGCTCCAGTGCAGCCCTGCGGCTGCCGTCGCGTCGGTCCGACGGCGTTCGACACTCTCCGGGCGCGTGTGGCCGACGCGTTCCTCTTGTTTCTGGGCCGTATGACGGCTGCCGCTCCCTAGGGGGTCGTCCGCTCCCCTCTCCTCCCCTCCCTCCCCTCGAGTCCGACGGGGCAGGGGACCCGGCGTGAGAGGAGCCAACGGAGTGGCTATATACGGGATTGTGCCCGCCGACATCTGTCCACAGTATAACGGCGGGAGAGCAGACTGAACGGCGGATCATTGAACTGACTGAAGGGAGTCACAGGGAGTTCCCGAGTCTTTCTGTTTTCCTCTGTCGTCTTTCATCCATGGCCTTTTCTCTCCTCGCCGTCTCTTAGTCTCGCTGTCCGGCTCCTCGCTGTCGGTCGTCTCACCATTTCTTATCTCTTCATTTTGCGTCTCAATGTCTCCTGTCTTTCTTTCTGTCCCACACTTCCACCAGCCATAGACTTTCGTCATATGGTCTTCCGTCTAGGTACAGGGGCCCGGGAACGATTTTCAAGTTGGGGGGGCGAGCCTTAAATACCTGACATGATGCATATGAAACAGTGGCGTAGCTAGGGGTCTAGGGGAACACGTACCCCCCCCCCCCATCGGGTTCGAAGGGACCTTCGGGTCCGAGTGGCTCTGCGGCGCCATTTGACCGCTGAAGGTCAAACCGCTGACCGCCCCATGGGGCTCGTTAGAGCACCTCATGGGCCCTAAATAGCCACACTAAGATCTCCATAAGGGCCCCACGCCGGCTTCTGAGCGCCTCTTGCGTCTTTTCAGGGCACCTCGGTGGTCTCCAAAGTCCAAAGGCCCGTTACTGGCCTCTGAGAGTCCTTACCGGCCTATGAGGGGCCAGTTCTAGAGGCATTTCCCACCTGTGATGGTCCCACACTTATTTTTCTGAGGGCCCCATAACGGCAACTATGGGGCCCTCATCGGCGCCTATGAGGGCCCACACCGGTGTCTCTGAGGGTTTCACACCCCCAACTCTTGAGTGCCTACACCAGTGCCTATTAAAATTAAGCCCTGTATCGGCGGCTCTGAGGACCCAACCAACACCTGTGCATCTGAAGGCCACCCACTGGTGACTTTTGAGGGTCCCACACCGGTGAGTCTGAGGGCCCCACCGGCGTCTGACAGTACCATGCCGGTCTCTAAGGACCCCACAGGACTTCTTCTACCGGCCTAAGGACCCCTTGCCGGTCACTGAGACCCCCTGCCGGCTTGTAGAGAGTTCGCGTCAGCAGCTTTAAAGCACCCACACCCGTCTGTAACGGCTCCACACCAGCTTCTATGAGGGCCCACAGCAACGCCTGTAAGGACCCTCATCGGCGCCTCTGAGAGAATCACACTAGCACCTCTGAGCGCCCACACCGGCACCTGCATAACGGCCCCACACCGGTGCCTCTATAAAGGCCCCTTACCGGCGGCTCTGAGGGCCCTACGCCGGTGATTCTGAGGGTGCTGCCGATAACGGAAGGCACCACATAAGCCCTAAGTGTCGCTGAGCTTTAATCCCATACCGGCCCTCTAATGTATCCCATGCATCCCATCCCATACCGAGGGCGCCACGTCAGTGCACTCATTGCCCGGCCCACACCCCTCCCTCACACCCGGAGGGGTAAACTGTGTTATACGAGTACCTATAGCAACGATTTTACCACCGTTGTACGTTATGCATTTCTCAAAGTTGACTCAAAATGGTCCAGTATAAAACTGGTCTGCCAAGCTTATGGCCAAGGTCAGGCCCAAATCAAAGCGGGATGACAATAGCAGATGTCAAATCGATACTGTATCAGCAGAAACCATTCAGATGGCAAGGAAAATGCCGTGTGTTGATGTTTAGATGTATAAAGGAAACAAGAAGGAAAGAAGTCCGGAAAAGGGAGGAAAGACCTTTTCTCGCTGCCTCAATGTTGAGGGGGCGCCGCCCCCTCGGCTCCCAAGTTGGGGGGGGGGGGGCAAGCGCCCCCGCTGCCCCCCCCCTGTTCCCGGGTCTATGTCTAGGTATCTCCTATTTTGCAATGGCGGTCTCTCTGTATCATGTGTACGGCAGTCCCTACTGTCTGCTGCCCATCATGCTTTCTTGCCACACTACATTCCGTCTCACTATCTCCTGTCTCGACATCTTCTGTCTCACGATCTTATGTCGTACCGTTCCCATCTCCCGTCTCCCATCTCTCGTCCATCGTTTTTGTCTCCCGTCTCCCGTCTCCCGTCTCTCGCCTTTTCCTGTCTCCCATCTGCTGTCTCCCGTCTCTCGTCTCTCGTCTCCGTCTCCCGTCTCCCGTCTCCCGTCTCCCGTCTCCCGTCTCTCGTCTCCCACCGTCACCTCTCTCCCATCTCCCACTATTCCCGTCTCTCTTCTCCCGTCTCCCGTCTCCCGTCCATCGTTTTTGTCTCCCGTCTCCCGTTTTCCGTCTCCCGTCTCTGTCAATTGATTTTGTCTCCCGTCTCCCGTTTTCCGTCTCCCGTCTCTGTCAATCGTTTTTGTCTCCCGTCTCCCGTTTTCCGTCTCCCATCTCCCAGCTCCCGTCTCCCACCATTTCCTGTCCCCCATCTGCTGTCTCTCGTCTCCGTCTCCCGTCTCCCGTCTCCCGTCTCCCGTCTCCCATCTCCCTTTTCTCGTCTCCCACTATTTGCTGTCTCCCATCTCCCGATTCCCGTCTCTCGTCTCCCGTCTCCCGTCTCCCGTCTCCCGTCTCCCGTCTCCCGTCTCCCGTCTCCCGTCGTCCGTCCATCGTTTCTTGTCTCCCGTCTCCCGTCGTCCGTCCATCGTTTCTTGTCTCCCGTCTCCCGTTTTCCGTCTCCCATCTCCCACTATTCCCGTCTCTCGTCTCCCGTCTCTCGCTGCCTCCCGTCTCCCGTCTCCCGTCTCTCGTCTCCCACCGTCTCCTCTCTCCCATCTGCCACTATTCCCGTCTCTCTTCTCCCGTCTCTCGTCTCTCCTCCCCTGACCAGCGGCCACTAACGTGACCACCATACAGCACGTTCGCCGCCGCCGGCGACCAACGCCCGTACAATGGTAAATATATGATTAATAGCAAATCCGGGCGGCACCGGGAAATTCGTCGAGCGCCCTGCTCGCTCCTTTGCGTTAATCTGCGAGGCAGGGGCTGCTGAAGTGCCATAATGTGTTCGGCCGGTGGGGAGCAGAGAGCGCCGCTGTCATAATGGATCAGTGCCGGCGGGCACAGACAGAGCCGGACTAGGACGGCTTCGTGCTCGGACTCTGGACAGACACTCGGGCACGGTACCTGATGAGGGGGAGGAGGGGGGGGGGGGTAGAGGCGACCGGCGTCGACACTCAAGAACGGCAACAACTTAATCTGCCGGCGCTGCAGCGTTGAGGGACGTGTTTCTCTGCTGACAACCAACTGCTTCATCCTGGGTCCTTTCTAGCGGGCGCAGAGCAAATTTTACGGCAAAACAATGGCTCTCAATGTCAGGCACGGGTCCAGCCATTTGCATGTTGCTGAGTTGTCATGGTGTATCATGTCACGGGAGGGATATGAAGGCATCCTGGCGGTGTTACGGTGTATTCATTGGGCCTGATGGCCACTCTGGGGCGGCTGAGGTCGATAAACCGTCTGCAGACCGTCCTATAAGGCCGTGCGCCGAGACGGGCTCTGTCACCACCGGTCCACCGCCGTCACCGAGTGGCACCTCGGCTGTCCGCGGCCCCACCACCATTGTGGCCAGCGGGGACGCGCGCGCCAGCCTTCCGTGCTTCATCCTGATTTGATGCCCTCCCCCGTTATAAAAATGGATATAAAAATAAGTTGGCCGGGCGTAAACCGGAGAAGAATGGACTCGTGCCATACTAAATCTGAGGCGGCCAGATTAGAAAAGTGAAAAATTATATGGCTGGCCGTCCGGCGCCGGTTTTACGGCTGTCCCCAGAGGCCCACCAGCCAAAACAAAACTGTCCCGCGCCGCCCGCTCCAAAGACAAATGTCAAAAGCGTAATATAAAAGGATATCGCCGTATATTCTCGTCTGAATAAAATGCGGTGCCGAGTTTGTCTAATGGCGCAGTCGGCGGAGATAAATGGCAGTGGACAAAAGTCCGGGCGGTGGCCAGACTCGCCGGTAAATCAGACAGACGTCCAGCCGCGGACCGTCAGACACACGGCGGCTCAGCTGGACAATGACAATCTAGCAGCTACGATTGATAAGCAGCTGAACAATCTAAAATCATTAATGCAAATATTTATGAAACAAAATATGATTTTTAGCTGTTGGAACGAGACAAATAACTCGCAACTAAACTAAGTGAGGAGCAACTGACAATTCAAACATTGCAGCTTGCCAATTTGACACCACATTTGACATATGACTGTAGTTACAGATGTCATCACTTTTGTTATGACCTTTTTCGAGCCTGGTTCATTCTGTTCTGCCTCTTTTTAATCTTGTGTCTTCTTCTAACAACTTTACATCATAAGTGCAACTTAATAAAGCGCGATGACCAACATTTGATGAGCCAGTATTAAATATCCTTCTTTACAGCAACTGAGCCAAAAACACTTACGTTCTCGTGAAAGCGGAACACCGTCACCGTATTTCAGCGTCCTACAGTCACCCCGAATGGACCCCGTCGCTGATGGGCCCGACAAGACAGCCAGTCATGTTCGGTTATGACCGCCAGGAAACCTGCCCTGTTCTCCCGTATCTATGGTGTCAGCGCACTCAGCGGGGATCCAAGGGATATTTTCCAGCCCAGTTATTAAACAAACGAGAATCAAGGTGGGTGAAAATGCAGCGAAGTGAAAGGATGTGGGAAATGACAGGCAGGAATCGGTGACAAGACGACCTGGGATGAAAAAGCGTGGGACAGTTTTACTCTATATGGAATCTGGTATAAGTAGTTATGTATGTAATGTACGAATACGCAATACGCATGGCTGCAACTGTGACTTTTATCAGTTTATGCCCCCCCCCCCATCGCGATTGATACACTTAATTCGCCGTACCTATGTACATCATATGATGTTTTGTATTGCTACTGAAATACAGTATATTGCATGCAATAAATTATACGTAGAAACAAAAGATGAATACAAGACCACTGAATTAATTGCAATATTTATGCAGTGGGAGTTTTGAAGCCACGTTGATCATCCACATACCAGATGCGTCGAACATCGATTGATCACCTTCTTGTAACTGTGCCAATGATCACAACGCTCCTCTCACATAGTCCGACCACAAGACTACTAGACCCGCTCGCCACCTAAGTCCCTCATACGCCAGGCACCTTGCTCGGACAGTCTGGTCACCGCCTGGCTCCCGCCGCGGCGGCCACCCCTTCCCCCGGCGCAGAGCACGCGGTCCACCATACGTCATCGCTAATGTCTTGTCGCCGGACGGCCAGCGGTCGGCGCACAGCGCGCTTATTCCATTACACGACGAACGGAGAGAGACGGATAGCGCCGGACGCCGGACGCCTATTAATATCGGTTTGTCGTTACGGGCCGGTATGAAGGACCGACGCGGCGGCGGCGCGCCTGTGCTGATTGCGCCGCCGTCGCGTCCCCGACCCTGCCCGCCCAGCTGCGGCGGGGGAGAAGCGCTCAAGTGCCGACACTGATTGCTACAGAGAGCAAATCATATTCATAGCCGATGAACGGCGGCGCCGGCTGGCGGGGGACGGCCGCAGTGAAGAGGCTCTCCCCTCGTGGCCCGGCGCCGCTCCTGGGAGCAGGGTGATGACGAGTGTCCCAACTGGACGCGATAGTTGATTTGACGGCGTTCGTGTGTGCCTGAGAGTGCTCCACAGCTATAAAAGTGTAACAACTGAACGGAAAACACCACAACAGCCTGATGTATTCACCGTGTTTTACTACAGGGAATGGTCTAATTGAATATTGCGTCCTTACCATTCTCTATGGCTCGACAGAAAATCGATATTAACGCCCATGGTGTGGTGCATGCAGTAATAAGCACCCACTTCACGCCGTCCCCTAACTCTCGCCGGCGAAATGTGTGGGTGCATAGGGTAGCACGAGAGGTGCACGGAAGCCGACAACCTTGTCCGGACGTGAAAACGGCCACCTTTTGCCAGTAACCTTCTTCCTGTAAAGGTCTCAGTACGGCGCCGGCGCCCTCATCAATCTTTATTCAAATGAATTTCCCCGTTTAATTCAATTCTAGCTGGTTTACAGGGATCTATTGAGGCAAATTTACTCCCATCTTCATTTGCATTTTTGCCCCACAGTACTTCTTAAACTGATTATCTATATATTTTATCTTGATTAACAGCTCCCAGCTTCAATTAGTGAAATTAAATCAAAGCTGCATTAGGCGAATTCAAATTTCCGGCATCGAACGCTTTGGCGACAACGACAAACTGCACGAAAACAATTAAAACTTTTCGATCGACCCGGCTGGTGGCCTGTATTGGCGGGTGACGGGCTTTAGTCGAGCCATCAGCCACAGAGTTGGCGACAGTGCCGACGCCGCGCCGCTCCACCCGCCGGCGTCCGTCCCCAGCCAGATCATCATCAGTCCGCTCGTCCCCAGCCACGTCACCTCATATCACTTGTACCCAGCCACTTCAATATCAGTTCGCTCGTCAGATCACCGCAGTCTGTTTGTCCCCAGCCGAGCCGGCTCGGACTGTGGCTAGGTCTGGCGGCCAGTCAACGATGGCGGCTTGTCAACTCGCAACCCAGCCCGATCGTCAACTCTTGCGTCACAGTGACGCCGTCGGCCGGACGATTTGCATGTTATCTGATGAACGCGGACGCTGAGCTGGTGTGGAGGATGGCCGCGGCTCCACGGCTCCGCGCCGGCCCACGGCACTTGTCGCCCCCTCCTCTCTCAGCCGCGGCCACTTCAGAGCGTGACACGCGCCGCTCCATATTTCGGGCGGTCGTCACAGGGGGGCGCGGACCGGCCGGCCCCGTGACCAATCTATTGAGTGACGAGAGGACAGGCGCTGAACGGACAGCAGAGGCCGATGAGCAGCACACGGGATGAACATCGCTAGCAAATCGCTAGGTGCGTGTGGTAGACGGCTCCAACTGAGAGTGAAACTGTAAGACTAGTTTCGAGGAACCTCTTGAGCAAAATGTCATGATTATATTCGGCATGTCATATCAAGCGCAAGTGGTTGCATAACACCTAACCTCTGATGAACAGCCATTGAGTCAATATAGAAGTTGCTTCAAAACTTCACATCGTTCCTGTACGGAGACTCTGCTCTCGGCATCCAGTTCTAAGTCCCTTCTGTCACCACAACCCCAAACCGGCCACCCCAGAGGTAGACGCAGCTAGAATTAATAGCGATTGAGCTGCGGTCTGCAGAAGCCCGTCCTCCCGCGGCGTGGCGAGCACACTGGCCACGCACGACTGTATCACAGCTCGGCGAGGCGGGAGCGGGGGCGGGGGCGGGGGCGGCGCGTGATTCTGCCGTCATCGCGCAGTGTCCGGCGCCGGACGTCGCCGTTGCGCCGCGCTGCGCCGCCGTCGCCGCCATTGTGGCCAATGATTAATCTGGTGACGTCGGCCGTTATTAATGACGGCACGGTGCGTCTGGATACGGCACGATATTTATTGGCTCGCTGACTACCAGGACAGCGCGGCGGCGAGCGTCACCTTGCTGTGTGGTGGTGCGGTGGACAGCAGTCTGCAGTGGTGGGGACAGTGGACAGTCTGCAGCAATGGGTTCCGGTGGGGCCGCATGATGGAGCCGTGAGGCGGCAAGGTGTATTGGGCAGCAAACTGTAACAGCGAGTCGGTCGTGGACTGGAGAATCAGCAAACCTGATAAGATGTTTTCGATGATCAACAAACTGCAGGATTTAGGTGCAGTGGACGGCAAATTGCAGCAGTAGGGTCCGTGGGATGGCGCTAACCAGAATGACCGAAAGCCTAGTGGCCCTTGCGTCCTACTGAACAGGTGCTGGACCACACACACAACTGGAGGTGACAGTGGATCAGTCTGATGCTGGCTAGCGGCCAGATATCTGGCAGACCACAAACACGTCACAGTGAAGGAGATTGGAAGTCGTTGAATGGTGTCAGGTGGCTAGGCTTCCGCCGAAAATGTGAGTGAAGACATAAATGGCGGATTTCAAAGCACGAGGTGGCTACGGACAGATAGATCCCTGTACTTACATATTTATGCTTTCAAATGAAATTTCTTGAAAATGTGGGGTACAATCCCCACCCTAAGCCTCCAACCCCCCTGTATGATGTTTAGTCTAATGTTTTAACCACCCCCATCTAAGACGTTAGGCGGCACGGGCGGACATCGATAGCAGCGCCTCTATCGGTCACTAGGGAAAGCTTGGCTGCAGGCGACGAAATACCGGCTGAGTTGTCACACGTTGAATAGGTTTATAGACATCTGTCTTGTGAAAAAGTTGAACTTTTTCCTTCAATATTTCTACAGGCAATTTTAGAAGTGTCTTCACATAGATTACAAACCATTTAAATTATTCTATTCACTTCAAGCCTTTCCTATTGTTCTTGACGAGATGCGGGAACTATTTCTAATTAGTGTTTCTAGCTTAGTAAAAGAACATATTATGCAAACGATGAAAAAAGCATAAATGGAAGATTTTATATGCAATTTTCTCTAACAATTAATGGTAAATTATCTACATATTAAGGAAAAGATGCATGCTAACTGATAATTTAAAGTTCTTGGGGCCAGTTGTTTTCCTCTTTTCTTACGTCGCCCCAATGGCCGCGAATACACTAGTGATAACGCCTATCGAGGAGTTCGCCGGAAGGGTGGTGCAGCTCTCCCCTCCCTCCATCACCCGACCCAGCACCATTCCCCGTCGAGCTCAGGTGATGGGAGAGCCGACCTGCGGCTACATCACCCACTCGGAGGGCCAATCTGACACTGCCGACACCACATTCTCCATTTAATAACTTCACATTTTTCACCCCATTCGATTCCATATTGCAGCCCGGCGAACGGCCGCCACCCGGGATTGGGGAGAGTGATGTGAGGGGAGAGGGGGAGAGCGCCGAGAGCAGTGAGGAGGGGGCGCCGGCAGTGATAAATTTCTGCTCTGGCGCGTCGTTTTGACGGCCTGCTCACTAGGGACCTATGTAGACATCATTTCATAAAGTCTGCAAGACAGGCCGGTACATTACACTAATAACTGTTTTATAGATGAATTTTACAGTTCACGTGCGCGCGCTCTCTCGGCGCTGGTGGCTGATGGAGGGGAGAGGCGGGGAGCTGGGATGGGAAACTGAAGGTAACGACAGGAACGTGCCCCGTGGACAGATGGGATGGAAATGATGGACCGACCGCACGGCTCAGGGAGGATCGTAAAACTGGGACAAATCTGGGATAGGCAATATCAAATGTTCAACGAAAATACGCTTAACTAATGAATAGTAGTTACCTGCTAAAATGCATTCACACGTTTTATGAGGAGCATTTTTAACTTCAGGAAAAACAAGCATATTCAAGCAGCATAGTATACCTACCAACGACAGGTCCTTTGCTTAGCAAACTCATACGCGTATTTCTCGCCACAGCCACAAGGGTTGAATGAAATAGCTTGCGAATTGCTTTGTTATCGGGAGCATTATGCGGCATCAAAAAGGAATATGAAGCTCAAGATTCTAGGTATGCTCTTTGGATTAATTTGACCCAGTGCAGCACCTCGGTCAAAACGTGTCTCCATGCCTATCGTTTGACTGAAGCTGTGTGCATTTGCAATTTGCACACAGACACATCTTTACATTTCCAGCTTTGTCTCCATCCGTGTCTGTCTTCTTGCTGCACCATCTGATCTGCTGCTTCCTGCGTCTGTGTTTCCCTTACCCATATTTTCCGTCTGCCTCTCTGTCCACCGTTCCGTCATCTCGCTGACACCGGTATCGCCCTGTCCGTGTCCCGCCGGGTGCCGAGACCCCCTGCTCCGTCCCGTATTGTCGCTAACGGGGTAGGCATCTATTCATCGTGCCATCAGCGGGTGCGGCTCCCGGGGGACAGTATCAACTTATTACTGCACGTCTGGCCATCCGTCTTGTCATACGCCGACACAATAGCCGTGTGCTGGCCGGATGTCAGGCTGTATGTCTTATTACAACACGGCCGTATGGATGCACGGAAAATATCCATTACGAGCATGACATGAGAGGATTTATCAGCAGCGTGGCCTTGCCATGGCCCTTCACTGACAACGGTATGTGTCGTTATCAATAAAATGGTATTTGGTTGTAGAGGAACGTGTTGAAGAGGAGAGGACACATTTACTTATCTGAAAACCAAAAGCAAAGGTATATTATTGCATTTTGTGTCTTGTTATGGGTATATGTAAGCGAGTTTGTCATAAAATGTCTTGTATGACATCTGGCGCCCGTTTCTGTATTTTCTTGCATTTTCGTTTTCCCACATTTCACGCCTTTTTTAGTGCAAATGTTTGGAATGTTCTAAGAAAACCTCCCCATTCTATGAGAAAATCGCTGACAATCCTCAACATTCCAATCAGAGCATGCGTTGATCACTGTCGATCTCTGGGCAGCCTTCAGGATTTACCTGCTCGGAGAACACCAGCCACACGTCTTCCTTGCGGCTCCCGCGATTAACCGGCTACACACGGTAGCTGGGCCATCCTGTTACTCAATATTAGCACTACGATCATCCATCACTGGCCAAATAAAAAGCCACCAAAAAAGGCAGCCCCCCGCCGTGGAGCAACGTTTGGTGTCGCGGGGCGCCCGGAACGATCGCCAGAATTAATCATCACGCTTCCGACATTCATTTTCATCATACTGCCCAATCACTCCCCTAATGGATTTATCATTCTTTTATGAAACGGAACAGGTGCTGGAGGGTGGCCCTTCATCGACAGGCCTCTGTTCTGCGGCGGAACGGGACGGGACGAGAGAGAGAGAGAGAGAGAGAGAGAGAGAGAGAGAGAGAGAGAGAGGGAGAGAGAGAGAGAGAGAGAGAGAGAGAGAGAGAGAGAGAGAGAGAGAGAGAGAGAGAGAGA
Source organism: Amphibalanus amphitrite (assembly GCF_019059575.1). NCBI lineage: Eukaryota > Metazoa > Arthropoda > Thecostraca > Balanomorpha > Balanidae > Amphibalanus > Amphibalanus amphitrite. The sequence goes on along the minus strand of NW_024882477.1, from coordinate 163,553 downwards.
GAGAGAGAGAGAGAGAGAGAGAGAGAGAGAGGAGGGAATAAGAGAGAAGGAGACAAAAAAGAGGCGGAAGGGGAGTTGTGAAGAAAAGAAGATAAGCAAATAGAAGAAAAAGAAAAGACGAAAGAGGAGTGAAAAAGAAGAACAAGAAGGAAGATAATATGAATAGCAAAAGGACAGAGAAGAGCAAGAAGGGGAAGCACAGGATAAATAACTGAAGTTTTCATGCAAAGCTCGTCTTTTACGTAAATAAGCGTGATTTAAGTGTTTCATAATCAAAACATTGCGTCGTAAGAACTTCTTTATTAGATACTGAGGCAGATGACCGTGTGCTCTTACACCATCCAGCCAAAAACTAATTCATAAGCTACCCGATGTTCAAATAATTTGTCTTCCTCTGAATAGTCATTGCAGTATTTTTCGAGTCGCTTGTATTGCGCAGTCGCAGTCATTTCAAGCATGAGTGGATATTCTCCATTCATATCGCACAGATGTAGCTTATCCTAATGCCATTCGTTTCCTACAAAATAACATTGTTCCGCACAAGTTATTTCTATTTCTGCACACCAGAAAGTCACAGTTGTTCGCTCCTCTCTTCTTTCATATCAATTCATCGTCCCGGCCATTACCATTCGCGCTGTTTACGACAATTTGTGGCGTTAATATATTCTATCAACCTTATGATGTTGGCAGCAGTAGATTGCCGATCTGCCACCATATGGGAGCCGCCGAGTCTTTGTAGCGGATCTCCTGCGTCGCCCTCCCTGGGGATATGTTATCATTGGATCGGCATTTGCATTGTAAATGACTACAGGGAGAATCATTATTAACCTTTAGTGCGACTTAAATTCATTTATGGGAATTGATTAAACCGTGCCAGTAAAAATGAGTAGATTGTCGAGGGGCGATCGACATACTAGAGAATCAGATTTGCATAATATTTCCCAGTTAACATTCATCTGCAATTGATTTTCTTGAAGTGCGCGAATTCTAATTTAAGGTTAATGGGTGGAATATATTGGTCGTCTTCAAAAGGCAATGATATTATAGCCTAGGGGCAAATTGAAATAGAAATCATCCAAAACTGTCTAATGTTTGATTGCTCGTAATAACCGTATTTATTTCTCGTCTGTCTTTTGCATACGTCTGTCTTTTGCATACGTCTGTCTGTCTGTCTGTCTGTCTGTCTGTCTGTCTGTCTGTCTGTCTGTCTGTCTGTCTGTCTATCTGTCTCTCTGTCTCTCTGTCTCTATGTCTGTCTTTCTGTCTGTCTGTCCGTCTGTCTGTCTGTCGCCGGCCTCCCTGTTCGCCCGGCAGTGACTCGTTTTGGCCATCTGTTTGATCCGCAGGGGCCGCTACCCTTCACCCCACCCTGGGGACAAATATGAGACCCGACAATCGGTATTAAAAAGTGTCAACTCCATAATTCTATTTGCCCGCTTCATACATGTGAAGATGGCTTAAAACACCCGGCTCCCGGGGGAGCCTGCGAGCCGCTCCGACTCTGAAAGGGGTAGCCGGGAGCCGGTGAGCGTGGTTAATGTCTAAATCGAGGTGGAATATTGCCGGGCGCCGGGCACCACTTAAGCCGCGGCTTCATAGGTGCCGCGTCGGCAGTGCGGATTATTCATATCGACGCTCTGAATGGTGGACTGGTTGAAGGACTGGGATTAATCTGGAAAGAGAAAGGCTGAGACTGTGGAGAGTAATGAGAGAATGGAGGCGCCAGAGGCGGCGGTGGCACCCCGATATTCTGGCACAGAACAGAATGGACGACTGTCAGTAGCGACTGAAGCAGAGTCATGGCGGCGCTGTGTCGACTGCGCTGGCAACATAAGGTACAAATTATGCGCATATATGTGCATATTTCACGCCGAAGGCCGGCGTGAACCCGGCTTTTGGTGGTGTGTGGGACTGGCCAATGACGCGGAAATGTGGATGTGCCGAGTGGCATCGTTATGGCCAACCCAACAAACGGTGGATGGCGCTGACAACAGTGGATGTTTGGCAACTATCGGTGCATGAAAATAGGATAACTTCAGCCGTTAGCTAATGGATTATCAGCCATATTTGGTACATTTAAAGAGTCGTTAGAGTGTTTCTTTTATGACATTCGTGACCAAATGTCATAAGAGGCACAAGCGAGAACTTAAGCCATTTCACCAAGGCATAGCCAGTGACCCAGTGTCTCAAAGACGGCTGTTCAATGCTCATGACCAAATAAATGGTTCATTCTCAATGCTCAATGCTCATGGCTCAATACACTTTTACCCAAGAAATTCGTCGTAAAAATATTTGTCTACTACCTATGGTTCGACAATGCAGACAATGCAGTTCAATTGTTTACATACACTCGCACCTAACACTGAGCCCTGCAGCACCCTGGGGCGCGGTACAGGACAGATCACAGAGCACCCATACTGCAGACTGCAGAGGCGATAGGCAGACAGCGATCGGCGGCCATACTGGCCACCATCGCCGAATGGCGCCCCGTTTTTGTTCGTCGTTGTCGATGCGTCTGTGGCATCGTTCTGACGCGAGGCAATCGATGTCAGGTAAAAACGACGGCTCTCGACCCGACGTGGGCCAGCATCGGCCCACTAATGCGTGTGGGGTACTGTGAGAGAGAGAGAGAGAGAGAGAGAGAGAGAGAGAGAGAGAGAGAGAGAGAGAGAGAGAGAGAGAGAGAGAGAGAGGGAGGGAGGGAGAGGGAGAGGGAGAGGGAGGGAGAGAGAGAGAGAGAGAGAGAGAGAGAGAGAGAGAGAGAGAGAGAGAGAGAGAGAGAGAGAGAGAGAGAGAGAGAGAGAGAGAGAGAGAGAGAGAGAGAGAGAGAGAGAGAGAGAGAGAGTGAAAGGGGAATAGAAAATCAGAAAGAAAAGTTAGGGGATAATGATACAGGACCTGCTACTTTTGAAAAGAAGAGCCTCAGACGCTTATATTTCTTTTTCATCATTTTCAATGACTCTGTCGGCCTCCGTCCTTCCCGTCGCGTCTCTGTCCCATCTCCGTCCCGTCTCCGTCCCGTCTCCGTCCCGTCTCCGTCCCGTCTCCGTCCCGTCTCCGTCCCGTCTCCGTCCCGTCTCCGTCCCGTTTCCGTCCCGTCTCCGTCCCGTCTCCGTCTCTCCCACCACGGTCCGGCTGTCCGGCCGTCGGCCGTATTGATTCTCGTCGATGGCCGCCGGTGGGGCTGAATATTTGATCGGTCTGATACACGACCGCCGGCGCCGCTGACCCTGTCGCGGACCCGTGTCGCAGGAGGGCTGACCGGTCGGTGACGTCACTGACCACCGGTCACCGGCCGAAACCACTATGAGAGGGGCTGCGGGTCAGCCGAGCGAGCACCATGGGGTGACCGGTCACCTTGCTCTGCCGCGGGCTTTGTAAAGTTGTTTATATTTATTTTCTAGCTATTTGTAGTCCTAAGCTTAAGCTGCCATTCGGCTTAATGGATTATCTATTGGTGCATGTGTCATCTAAAACAACAATTTTTAGAAATAACACAACGTCCTAATCCAAACTCCTCACAGTACTTTAACCTGAGCACTGAGCAGGCAATACCTTCTTACACCCTCTCTGACTCTTACTCCAACCCTTCCGCCACTCTCTCCTCCTCTCTCCATCGGCGCTGACGTGGTCTGTCGCCGTCGTCGGTCGCCGAGTGGCCAGCCGCTGACCGGAGCCGGAATTCTATAAGTTTCGCTCGATGTGATTTAGCGTTCGCTCTCAGCCGTCCGACGCCGGCTATTAATAACGATAAAACTAATGGATGTAATACGTTTTGATCAATACCATATTTCAGAGAAGGCCGGCCGACGGCGCAGCGGCCGGATTTAGGAGCTCGGCGCCGGCCGATCGCTCGTCGCTGACGATGATGCCCTCTGCCGGCCGACGCCGCAACGTCGCAACCGACGTGATGCCACGATTAGCTATGCAAATGATGAGTTGGCTTCTGCAATCGGGAGGGCGGACGGCTCGGCAATTTTTCATCGACCGCGACGGAGACTGATTAATTTCGATAATTTAGGCCGAGAGCTGGAAAAACACGGGCCAAGATTTATCAGTTGGTCATAATTAGGTTCGTTATTGGAGCGGTCGGGTTGGATCATAGGCGGTCGCCCGGATACGCCGTCGGTGCATTACATTGATTAGTCGACGAGGGTTTTAACACGACGGACTTTATGTAGGACTCAGATGGGGGCAGTTCGGACAGCGGGACCTCTCAGAGCGACCAGAACCGATGGCCGGAGACAGATGATGGTCCTGGACGGATGAGCTAGGGACTCAGATTTCGTTTTCATGATTGATTTTGTCATTGATTGATAACTGCTTGCAGATGACTGGTTAAAAAATATGAACGTCTGCATCGGTTTTGACATAATGACATCACCAACAAATTTCTGAGAACAGACAGGGATGTCCAGACAGCCGAAGTTATGGATCGAGTTGCCACCAACATTAATTATTTGATCAGTTTTTTAATGTATCTGTTTATACTTGAAATGCTCATAAAGATAAGCAACAGCATTCATCTTGTCATATCCTATCATATCCATCACCTTTTTTGGAAATCAAGCGTCGAACATTGCCTGCATAAGCTTCTTCGCTGACTTATCTTCCAGTGTTGCATGCGGAGGCTGTTTTACGTAATGCGACGCTTCGTTGTCGAAAACATCTAAAATTGGCGTTGGAGCAAGTTGTGTTATTGTAACGTGAATGTGCCTCATCGAAACAACACAAGTATTGCTTGAAGCGTCCATTCGCAAACTTATGCACTTGTGAATAGTTACAGTGTTTTGAAATGGGAAGTTCTCCGTTATACAGATTTGTATTTGTCTTTGTAGGTTGTTGAACCATTGCATAAGTGTTGTGATGAGGAAGTATTGATTCAATGTCAATACACCACTACGACCTTTTTTCGCCTCACCATGTTGCAATAATTATTCAAGTGCATAATATTTAGGACATCTTGTTAAAAAACAAATGTAAGTGTTCATTCCTTAGATATGTCTTTTTATTGCGATAGTTGTTCATATCATTTGAAAGCCCGATAAGATAGCGTTAATTTTGGCACAACATTTCAGCCATTACCGCTCCGCTTCCAACGGATTTACCCCCCCCCCCCACACACACACGTCGCCCCTCACCCATCCCCCTCACGGTGTCCGATTCTCCCAGTTCCGCTAACAGTCTCACAGCAGAAGGCTACCCAATCAGCCATGAACGGTACAAGGCGCGACGCGGCGTGGAGCGGCGCACCTTTTGTTTTACGGCGCGTTTCCGGCGTTTGTGCGGCGCGGAGGGCAGTGATGCGGCAATAGTGACGCGCTGTGAGCGTCCACCGACCTCTGGTGGTGACTGGACGAGTCAGTCCACTCTGGGACGGATCGGGACGGTCAGTCCACCCTAGGACTGGACGGTCAGTCCACCCTGGGGACGGAGGGACAGTCCACCGTGGGACTGGACTGGATGGTCAGTCCACCCTGGCACTGGACGGCCAGTCCACACTGGGGCCGGAGGGACAGTCCACCGTGAGACTGGACTGGATGGTCAGTCCACCCTGGGATTGGTCGATCAACTCACCCTGGGACTGAATGGTGACTGGTCAGTCCACCGTGATAATGGACGGTCAGTCTTCTCTGGGACTGGACTAGAGATGTCAATCGGATACCAACTTTTTGGTATACCGATACCAAACCGATACCAACTTGGTATTTGGTATTTCAATCCTAATGTGTTTGGTATTTTGTTGGCATTATGAAACCTTACTAATGTACAAGAGGCTAAGAAATTGGTAAAAAGTTGGTATTTCCCTTATCTTTCCAAGTTGGTTCGGTTTCGGTAGTTCCGCACGGTTTTGGTTGGTCTTTGGTTTGGTATCGGTATTCCGATTTTCTGTAATTGACATCACTAGACTGGACTCTCAGTCTACCGTGGGACCGAGTGGTCAATTTACATGCTGGACGGATCAGTCATCCTAGAGAATAGACGGCGGATGATGAACTGATAACAATAACATTATTGCAAATAAATATGTGGGCTCCCAAGGCGTCAGGAGTCATATTCCAACTCTCACAATACAGTATGCATTTTTAAATCGCAAAACAAATCAAGGAAGGAGTGGCTGGTAATCTTTTCCGATAAAACACTTCACAATTTTAGGGTGGAAATAGGTTTTTGAGTCCATCAAAACATGGTGGAATAACGGATGACCTCAAGGGATACGAGAACAGTTAACCCTCGCGGGCCCGGGGGGGGGGCGTTTTTCGCCCCCCCCCTGGCGAATATTTGCGATAACTCACGAACACTTAGGGATAGGAAGGCGAAACTTTCAGTACCTTTTCTCCCATCAATTTGACATCTTCTGAAGTAAAAAATTTGGACCTAGCCCCCTTGATGACGTCACAAGGTCCATTTTTCTAGACTCCTGCACGGCAAACTTCGGCGTCACAGACGCAAACTTCAAATAGCTGCTAAAAATAGAGTTTTAGAGATAAAGACAAATTGCGAGCACGGCTGTGTAGCGTTTGACCTAGAGAAAAATAGAAAAATAGTTTCGGTGACCTGAGGTCAGAGGTCAGGTCAACAACCCCGAAATGTGGTTTTAGTTTTTTCGCAAATAACTTCGACAAAAATGGTCCTAGAGCTACAGCAATGGTACCATCGCATTCGCCTTGTCAAGCCGCGTCGAATGATATATATTTTGTTCGGAAAAGGTCAAGTTTCATGTTGACCTCATGTGACCTCGAATGACCTCTGGTTGACCTTGACACATGAAAGGTCGTTTATGATGGATTTGTACCCGCTGATCACGAATCTGGCATCTATTTTCCTCTAAGCCTTCATTTAGAGCTTCCGGATGGCAAAATTGTCTTATTTATTATTACCAGGGGCGCCGCCACGGATTTTTGACTGGGGGGGACGGACTGACCGACTGAAAACCCAAAAGTAGGCATTCTTACCGTGGCTTTTTCGGCCCGATGCATTCAAAGTTTAAAGCAAATATGCCACTTTTAACATTGGGTTTTGAACTGAAGTAACAGTTTTGTAGCCTGAGCTGCGACAAGAACAAATCAGGAGCTTTTATGGCCCAACGATCACCCTAGCCAAAGATATTGGTATCGATTTTAGGTTTAAAGACTTAGGTTTTGAAGACCCTTGCCGAGGAATCCATTCCCTTACGGAAAAATACCAGCCAATCAGCATTTAGCTGGTTTGAACTACGTTATATGATTGGCCAACGCGTAATCAGCTTCCGCTGCAATATCAGGCCTCTACGAAAGACGGTAATTGGTTCTTAACTTCTTATGTAAGAATAAAAATAAAATCCTTTTGCAAATATTCATTATGTTATTTCCTGACCATTTTAAGCATAAAGACTCATAAACCTGTGGCAAAACAACTGGTTTGAGGAAAGTAGTTTAGGTATTTCCTTTAATAGACCCGAGACCGAATTCCCACCGAGTACCTACCTATATACACATCTGATGTCCGATTCAATTTTGACACGGCAAAGCCTCTAGTGTTCTATCAGGGTATAATTGCTGATGTATGCCACTAATCTGATCGGTAATGCATATTGCATAGGATGCATACCCGCGTGGGGGAGGAGGCGTTGTATAGTTACAATCTCTCTTTCTGGCTTGTGCATGAATCGGCGCGAAGCGCCGCGAAAATTGGCAAAAAAAAAACATCAGGCAAAACTGCTCCAAAATACGAATTTTGCAGCCCGTTTAACAAGTTTGATACCAGAAAACTTTAGGTCAGGTCACCAAGTCAAGTAGTCAAGTCGCCTCAAAGTTTTGTGGTCCTGTCAACGGTAGGTATAGCTTATTTCTTAGAAGCTGAAAATTTAGTGTAGTGTGACTGCAGAACTGTGGGGTCGGAGCCGGAATTAGTCTGAGTGAAAGTTTTGGCCAGAATCGGAGTTGAAGTCTTCGAAATTGTTCGGATTTTGACTCCGAGGTCGGATTGGTTTAAAATCATGCTCTTGGCTAGTTAGACGAAATATATTATGCCCGTTTTCTGCCAGTCGTGTTATGCGACACACGTTGATCACGATATCAAAAATCGGCAGTTCCGCGATGACGGGTCGGATAAGAGCTGGAGATTTTGTTGGCCGAGGTGGCAGGGGTCAGACCAATGCATGTAGGCCCATACCCCATATACTGAGTATCTAAACCTCCTGGACCCTCTCAGATTCGGCACCGTTCCATCTCTTCCATCCTCAGGACAGTCAAATCCTTCTCCTCCACGCCGCGATCCCCTGCTCCGGGCTGGACGGGCAACTTTATCCCATGCGGGAATGGCTCCACTGGAGCTATAGTCCTTTGACGGGCGCAGTGAGTGCCAGTGGGCTGGGCTGCCTGTTCAATTGGTCGGGTTCAGCCCAAGTGGCTCACTGGCGTGGCTGCCCAGACCAATGTCTCCCACTGATTCTTTCATCCTCCCGCTCTGAAATGGTCTCATTGGACCGAAGGGCCTAATCAAATTTCGAGTAGGAAAACAACCAGTAAAACGCGTTTTGGGGCGACCAACGGAGCGAGCGAGGGGTGGGCCTTGCACGTACGAAATTGCGAGGGGGTACCTCCAACCAACTTGTGCACTGCACCCTACTAACCGGTCCCTACTCCCTAACCATGTGTCAACTTTCAGCATAATCGGTTCAGCCGTTCTCGAGATCGGGAATCGACCCCTGCATGTGCGCACGTGCAGCAGCAACCCCCAACTGTGGCACATGGTCAAGGATATGCATTGCCTAGTGGGTGCCTACCTACATGCCAACTTTCAGCGCAATCGGCCCAGTATGTTACCGAGATATTATAATTGTTACAAAACTGACCTCTTCGTTTTTCACGTGGCAGGTGCATAATGGGTCACCTACATGCATCGAGAATAGTTCAATGCTTGTTAGAAGGAATGAAGCTACCCTACAAAAATTACGGCATGTAAATCAGTCAAGTGGTTCCTGAGATATAAGTCTCGCAAAAGCATGACCACGGCCGGCCGCTCATACTCAGAATTCAGAAATTTCCCGAAAGACTACGCTCGCTTCGCTCGCTCCGTAATGAGTTTGGGGGGGACGTCCCCCTTCCATTCTGAGAGTGGGGGGGACGCGTCCCCCCCGTCCCCCCCGGTGGCGGCGCCCATGATTATTACTAACTTGAATCAGTGAAATAGCCTCTAGCAGGGATACTCTTCTGTGACCTTGACCTTTGAGCAGCCTTGTATCGTAAGATGAACCACAAATAGGGAACTGATAAGCCTCAAAACATTTCAAAACATCTTGGAAGTTAACACGCAAGATTTGCGAAAAAGTGCCAAGTTTGAGGTCAACTTTGAGCGTGACCTTGACCTTGACCTTTGATTTGGAGCACATTTTCAGAATCCTCAGATTCTCTTCTTTCGTTTGACACCCAATTTTGCCGGTTTGATGCAGCCTGCCGTCCTCTAGAATGCTTACTTTGAGATCACTACACATGTGCCGGTTTTGGCCTTTGACCTTGACCTCTGACCTTGAAAATTGACCTGAGGTCAAAAATTTTGGGTGCATTAGAATCGTCTCGTAAGGACCTTTCGTTTGGTATCGGTTTTGTTTCCGTAGCTCCCTTATTTACGGAGTTAGACAGGGGGGGGCGAAAAACGCCCCCCCCGGGCTGCGGTGGTTGGGATTACCCCCCGGGCCCGGCCGGGTTAACCCGCGCCCCACTGGGGTCTGTGTATAACACGCCCTACTGGGGGGGGGGGGGGCTATTCATAGCCCCCCCTCTTAACTCCGAAACTACTGGGCCGATCGTCAAAATTCAAACGGCGTCTGATAGCCCCGGAAAAACTGTCGAGCGAAACCTAATTTCATTGACCTCGAGGTCACCGATGACGTCACAGGTCAGGTCAAAGTAAAAATTATTAGCATATTGGCTTGTTCACATTTTGGGCTCTGGCCGCCGTCTTACAAGTCAGATCAGGCTCATTTTTGGTACACACACTCTTAAACAGATGCTCTAGATACCCTGAGGGTACCAAGCTTTTACTTTGATTTTCAGGTCAAGGTCAGGTCATCACAGGTCACGAAAATATTTTATCATGCGTCGGTCACGTGACACATGTTTTATGGTCCATTTAGGCCATAGATTTCGAATTTGATCTCGTCTGTGTCATTCGAGGTCATTTTGAGTCGAATTTAGCTTAGGTCAGGTCACTTTCAGGTCAAAAAAGGTCAAATTTTGAAGTTAAAATTTTTCAACAAAAAAGGTGTCTATTGGATGCAGTTTGAGCTCAGGAACACGATGGTGCCATTTATATTGGTGTACGATGTCAAATACGTACTGAAAAATTGATTTGAAAAATTAATAATTGTGAATTTTTTGCAATAATGCGTATAACTTGGCCATTTTTGAAGATATTTAGCTAAAACTTGCTAGAGTTAGTCATAATCAAGCGTTCTGTCACATATATTCCGGTTTTTTTCGAAAAGTCAAAAACTTTTTGAAAAAAATATAAAAATACATATTTTGAATATTATTATATAAAATTTTCGAAATTTTCACAATTTTGAAAATTCGAGATGGCAGTTTAATAGCGCGGTCAATTCTGAGTCCTTTCATGCAAAGAAATTGAATCTAGCTTAAAAACTGAGCTCTTGGGAGCGATTGCCGTGGTTCAATGTTTTGCGTCGAAATCGGCCGAACATGACGTCACTCTGACGTCATTTCCGGCCGACCTATGGTAGCTACGAAGTTCAAATTTTGACACAAGGTGTCAAATTGATGCAGCCAAAGGTACTGTAAGTTTGGCGTCGATCCGTCGAGCGGTTTGGAAGTTATTGCAGAAAAACGGGAGGGGGGGCTATAAATAGCCCCCCCCAGTGGGGCGCGGGTTAAGTTCCTTTTTAGATAAAATATAAAAAGTTTTCCTTTAGACTGATAATTTATTTTTGAGCACAATTACGAACCGGTAAAGCACAGTAACACTTAAAACTTAGAAGTCAAATGAAATATATAAAAAAGTTTTTTACAGTTTTAAAATGTTATAAATGTTATGATTTATACATAGCCTGACCTCCTTACTTTATTTCTCATTTCATTGTGAAATCTTACTTAAAATGTTTTGATGAAGGTTTTGGATTTTTGGAATATACAACCATTTACATATAACTATCCTGAAAGTCTGCTTTCTCTGTAAACTGAAAATATGCAGTTTTCGGTCACCTTTTCCAGAATTCAACCTCTCATTTGTCTTGCAAGCAGCCGACCTCTCTCTCTCTCTCTCTCTCTCTCTCTCTCTCTCTCTCTCTCTCTCTCTCTCTCTCTCTCTCTCTCTCTCTCTCTCTCTCTCTCTCTCTCTCTCTCTCTCTCTCTCTCTCTCTCTCTCTCTCTCTCTCTCTCTCTCTCTCTCTCAAATAGAATACACTATTTAAATCATATTCATATTCCATTTTCATTCCGTCCATGCTTCTCTCTACCGCACCGTTCCCCGTCAGCCGCCCGCCCTGCCCGGCGCGCTGTCTCAAGGCGCTCGCACGGCCGCCCCGGCCCGGCCTGGCACCGCCCCCATCCGCTAGCAGCCAATCATAACGCTCCGCCCTCGACCCGCCTCGATATCGCGGCGTATCAAAATGTTATGACGCGCCCGGCTCCTCATATCACATATTATTTATCGTCGGCGGCGGCGGCCGGCGGCCGGCCGGTCGTCGCCGCCGCCAGAGGTACCGGCAGAGCCATCTATCCGCAGACAGCTGAACTACACCATCGGGCTGTGCGATCGGGTGCTGAAAACTGGAATACGGCGTACGGTTATTTGGACACTGGGCAGTTACGATAGCAGCCGGAACGAGATATTTTGACACCCATGTAACGAATTAAACTGAGCGATCGTCTATTTCTAGAAACCAGTCACCAGCATGACAGCGCGAATCGAATGCTTTGTACTGAGAGAAATCTCCCAGAAAACGGACTCAATCATTTAATTTTTGAAGGATCATATGCGTTTTGTTTAGAAACAACTTGAGGTGCTCAGTTGCTTGGTGTTTTTTTTTCTTTCGTAAATCGTTCAGAGCTGCGGCGAGGAGCATGATAACTGTAGGAAATATCATAGAATACCTACCTATATGACCTTCTCCTCGGAAAATGACGAAATGAACAAAAATGATTATTTATTGATACATTGATGATATTTCGGTCGCAGACCTTCGTCTAAATCGAATTCGTTAAGTTGTACAAGGCAAAAGCGGCTTGCAAAAAAAAAGCAAAAAGACACTTTTGCGTTGTACAGTGTACACTGTACAGCCCTCTGTAAACTGCGTGGTAGGTATTCTTTTTTTTCGACAAAACCGAGAATAACGCGAATACTATGCCATCGGTCACTCGGAAATCGTAACAGTATGACGCGCGAGACTTCGCACATTAGATTGGCATTATCATCGTGTTCATTTTCTATCCAGTTTGGCAACAAAATCCAAAAGTTTATATTTGCCCCCAAAACAGGCTTTTGCATTTTGTTGCCACACAAGGCGTATACGTTGTCTAGTGATAGACCTAATCGAAGAAGTGGAGCATGGCGCATCTATTTGCAGTGAGTTTCGACCGACTGATAACATAGCCTTTGAGTTATCACCGGTTTTGTCGAAAAAAGAATACCTACCACCACGCAGTCTGCTGAGGGCTGTACGTCTTAACCCTATGGCAGGGGGTTGTTTTCATCCACCCCTCATGTTTTTCGGGAATATCTCCGAAACCGCTGAAGCTACGATGCTGAAATTTTCGGACTTTTCCTAAAACTAAATTGGGCACATTCCCTGAAAATTTCAAGTTCATAACTTTACCAGGGGCGGCTCCAGAGCACTGGGAATTGGGGGGTCCTATTCGTGAAGCGAGTCATTTGGGCGAAGATCACGATGCTGATGTAGTATAACTGTATGCACCAGTTTTACGAACAGTGAATGAAAGGTATCATGTGATAACATATACAAAGTTATTGTGCATCCTCTTTTGACACGTTTTTGCTATAATAGGCGGATCCAGGCGTCCAAAAAGGGGGGTTATTTTTTACCTCCCAACATAGGTGCCCTGACACCGCCTATGCATGACCAATACAATTTTAGTCGTTCTCCCATAAGAAAATTGTAACATAACAAGACCATTACCACCCTTTTTAGAAACAGTACCAACAAAAACCTTATTTACTATACTTTTTGTGTACCCCCAATCTCAATGATCTGTATCCGCCTATGATTTTTGAAAATGCATATTTTTAGGAACCATGTGAATTCCTGGTTCATTCTCTATCGATCGGCAAAAGTTGCGTTAAGATTGGTTCAGAAACCTGGCCGTGATAAACAGTCTAAAATGTATCTGCAATTTGCCCGTTTTTACCCCCCTTTACCCCCCTATTGACATTTTTTAATTTTTATGTTTTTAGAAATGTAGATCACGTTGAGCGAAATCGAATGCCGTTTGAATTTTGAAAATCGGCCCATTAGATCTCGAGATATCAAGGGGGGTCGTAAACAGCCCCCCCCTGCCACTAATAGGGGTAGCCAGGAGCCTGCCACTAATAGGGTTAACGAATTCGATTTAGACGGAGGTCTGCGACCGAAATATCATCAATTTTTCAATAAATAATTAATCATTTTCATTCATTTCGTCATTTTCCGAGGAGGTCATATATTCTATGATATTTTATCTACCTGTTTTTTTGTCAAACTGCTTTGGAATTGTGGAAATTGGAATTCATTTGTTAGATTCAATAGACATAAGACAAAAGAAATGTAACTATCATAGTCCCGTCTTCTACGTAACAAAAAAAAAGAGTACTTGCCGCAACTTTGGAAATTATTAAACCACATGAACGTCATACATGCCTAGGAATTAGATTTTCCGCATATCATGTCGTTAAAGTATGAAACTTAGTATTCAATAAACGTCTTAGAATCACACTGTAATCTCTATAGACGTTCTCCAATCCGTCACTGTACCAAGTCTGAAACAGAAAATTTTTCTCAACCTGCACAAATCCCATATAGAATGCAGCAAGCTAGCAGTAGCTCTTGAAGCGCTGCCAGCTTCTCTGAAGCACCTCTTTCATGTTCCCAATAAAATTCCGATTCCTCCTCAGTTTGCTGCGCGCACTAGATGCAAAATTGGCGAGCTTTTTAATGTCAAACTTTCTAACGAGCCGGAGGCGCCCCGGACGCCCTAATGAAAGAGCGTGGTCCAATCGGCTCGCAGAGCGCTCGTGGCGGAATGGTTTTATCACTGTTTGCTAGCAGGCATCAAAGTCGTACGACCAACATCAAAGACTGACGCCTCAACCGGCGTCAGAAGTCACACGCAGCGCAAAAAGCTGCAGGCAAAACTGGAAAAGATATGGCGCGATCCTCCATTTACAGAAGCGCTACACATAAAACTCCTCAGAGTATGAGATTGGCCAGAGGACAGAAAGATTGAGGGGCATCTCTACATTTTTTAAACTTCCAAAATATTGGTGCTCCTAAAATTGGATACGTTTCAAGCTTCTTATCGTATGATCATGTCTTTCATCCTTGTAAATCGGACTGCAATACCGTGGAAAAGCAGTACTTGATGACTTGGAGGCTAGAAATCATACTGTTGCACATTTAATAATAAGCAAGTTAAGCATTTCATGACCTCAATAAGTAATTAATCTTGTTCCTTCAACAAATAAGGAACTTACTTGTGCCAAAGCATTATGAAAGGCATTTTTCATAGGCAGACTTCAATTCAGCCCTCCGAGTTATGAATTATGATGATTGATGCCTATGACCATTGACCCAGAGGCCAGAGACCAGAGTTACATGCTAACACAATGAATCAGAAACCTGAATGAGGCAGGGGAAGGGATTCGATTCGCAATTTCTTATCAGTATGAGCAAAAAAAAAAAAGTATGCTACCATTTCATTAAAGTTTCTCCTATTCCACAGATACGAGTATGTATATCTTAGTTAGGTAGCCCATGTCATTAGCGAACTGAATATCATCATTTCTCTATATGTTCGGTGTTGATTCGTCCAGACCCAGAACAGCAAACGAACTTCTAACGATTCCAGTCCACTGAATATCCGGCATATCTGTCTGCCTGTGTAGCGCCGGAATTTCGATCAGTCAGTTGACCAAAGGTCCTGGACTGGTTGGTCAGCAGGTCAGCTGATTGGCTGGCCAGTCCGCTAATCATCCAGTCCGTCAACTAAATAAATGTCCGAGCAGTCATTCACCTTTGGAACGACCGATTTTCTGGACATCTGATGATTGAATCTAGTGTATGATCTTCGATGTGAGCCAGTACGTATGCTGAATGTCCGGAGTCGGACATCCTGCGGACCAGTTCTGACTGGACTTCCAGTCTGCTGAGCAGGACAAAAATGCCTCCTAGCCATTTCTATGACGGTAGAGCTGGACTGATGGTCTGGTCAGTCTACCGACCAGGGGCTGGACTGATTGTCCGACCAGTCCGCTGACCAGACAGGGCTGATTGTCCGATCGCCTCTCTGACCAAGGCTGGACTGATTGTCCGACCAGCCTGCTAATCAGACAGGACTGATTGTCCAATAGTTTCTCTGACCAGAACTGGGCTCGTGTCTGGCCAGTCCGCTGACCAAGGCCGTACTAATTGTCAGGTTATTTCTCTGACCAGTTCTGGACTATTGTCTGGCCAATCTACCACTGGCCAGGACCGGACTATCAGGTTATTTCTCTGACCAGGCCTGGACTTATTGTCTGGCCAGTCCGTTGACCAGTGAGCCCGCCATCGCCAAATCAGCGACGCTCACAATTCTGGACTTATGGTCTGGCCAGTCCGCTGAGTAGTACTGGACTGACTGTCAGGTTATTTCTCTGACCAAGGCTGGACTTATTGTCTGGCCAGTCCGCTGACCAGTGAGCCCGCCATCGCCAAATCAGCGCCGCTCAATCAATGCCGGATTATTTGAACAAAGCCCGGTTTAAAATCAATGACACAAGTTGGCGGCGCTCGCTGATTGGAGAGCCGGCCTCCCGCTATACCGCCGACGCCGAGGCTGCTGACGCAGTCGTTTTTGCCACTGAGCTCCCTGAGGTAGAAATGGTTTGATGCGAGCTTGGTCATCTAGATGCCTTTGTTTATGTTTATCCTGTCGTGGCTGCTTGAAAGGATTTTGACCGCTGAAGTACATAAATGTTATATTGGGAAATCATCTTAAAATAATGTGCTGCTGTGCGTTTTTGTTTTTGTTTTTGTTGTTGTTTCTATAAAATGCTCCTACCATGTCAGCGATGCAAATATTGTAAGTTTTTCCTTTTGCTAGTTTTGCCTATGCGTATATAAGCTGCATTTATGTTATGAACACTGTTGAATGCACCCATTGCTAATGCTTGCATTGCAACATCCTCTTGCCTTTAGCTGTACTAGGTCTCTCTTTGTTCCAGTCGACACCGTTCCCACTGCCGCTATTACTGTTTGTGCTATTGACTTTTGTTTCTGTGACTGCCGAAGCCCCGATCTATTCTAGTTCTCCCCTCTAAATCAGACAGCCACGCCACTCCGCCAACTGACGCTCGACCAGATGGGCCGCACTTGCCTTCAATACACCACATATCTATAGCGTTTTGCCAACATTGTTTTGCCATTAGGATGGCTGAGCACTTGCAGCGGTGCCTAATTGTGTTTGGCGGCGGCTGCGGCTCGGACAGCCAGCGTCAAATGGTGCTCCCGGCCGCCAATTGTGGAGTCCGAGAGAGCGCTGTTCGGCGCCAATCACCTGTCGGTTAACGCCGCTTTTGCCGGGAGCCAGAGGCGCTACTCTGTAAGGAAACACACACACATTTCACTCAGGGGATATCCCCGACTCACCGCGGCCACGGCAATGCTGAGGTGTGTGAGTAGGTGTGTTCAGTGATGCGCTACCGCGATCCGGCTAGATCAAGAATACTGATGCAAGAAAAATAAATAAATAAAAATGAAAATGAAACTGTTCTGTAACTTCCAACTTTTTTAAGACAATTACGGCCATTCAGCTGCCATCTTTTACGTCACAAATGTATTCGATATCCTAGTCGTGCTCAGTTCACGGAATGTTCTTTAGGTGCATTGATAGCCTTTTTAATCCAACATGGGCGCAGCGGTCTGTCAATAACCTTCCCCATTTGGCCAACCACGTGAGTTCAGATTGCTGATTGCATGTGTTATGCGTTTATTTCACTTGTCGATCCTGCAAGCCATATCAGAACAGTGAAATCCACAGCAGCGCTGCTTCCCTGGTTAGAGTCCCAGCTACCAGGTGCAGTAGCGGCGGATCACCTTCAATTAAGCGGGGCACTGCCGGCTTTTGGTCCCATTCTTTCCATGCAACACCCATAGGGCTAATGTTAAGATGCCAAAATCAAAGGGGGGCACGGTGCCCCGGTGCCCTCCCCGTTCCGCCGCCTGTGACCAGGTGCGCCGCCGCGCCGTTTCAGACGAGTTTTGCTCTTCGGACTTCTGTCAAAAATAGGCCACCCCCGGCGCCGGCGCGCCAGACTGCCCGGCCCACCAACGGCACATTAAACCTAGCACACGCGAGAAGCCTCATCTTTCAGCATCGACAGGGGCGGCCGCAGCGGGCCACGACGATAGACGAGCCACTCTGTGAGGTGCCGGCTGCGCGCGGCAGACATTCCTCGGCTACTCGAGCGCCGAGCCTTTAACCCCTCAGTCCGGCCGTTCAATGAACAGAGATATGTAGCAAGTGAGACTCGTGAGGCACGCGCGCAGCCGCCAACTTTTTGAACCGATACATCTTGAAGAAAAATCTTAATTGACAGGTTGTGGTTTTTCAGGCAGAAAAGGTGATTATGCCGCAGGCGAAGTTGACAGGTCCGAGTGCCTGTGACGGCGTGGCCAAAGTCAAACGGCGCCGAGCGACATTGTTTTGTTTGGTGAACATCCCTCCTCGCCGGTGCTGCCCGTTAGCCCCGGGATGACGGCAGATGTATGGCAGAGAGGGCGTCCTAAAATAGGTTTGACGTGCACTCTGTCCCCCCGCGTCCCGCTTTCGCCAGCGCCCTGCTGCCTTATGGCACGTGCTCGTTCATAAAACACCGTTTTTCTCGCCTCCCCGAAACACAGTGAGCGAGCCGCTAATTTTGACAGAAATATCTGTTACCAACACCTCGGATGTGCACGTCGTAAATCTCAACTCCAGACAAAATGATAATATGGCGTCTATTTTTGCTCGTCACTTCTACCGCTCAGGGGAGCATACCCGTACAAAAACGTCACCCCATCCCTCCCCGACTGCGTGCACCCTCCCCGTCCGATTGTTCCCGTTCACCTCGTGCACGCTGCACGGCCACCGTCGCGGCGCGGCGGTCGGCTCGCTCGTTTGTTGTGGACAAATCCGCACCCCTTTATCGGGCCGTGGCTCGTGTAATCGCGCCACGCATCGGGACAACAGAAAAACGCGTCGGCCGCTGAAAAACGGCGCCCCTGACGAGACGAGGCGCCCGGCGGCCCGACAGGTAAATAGAACCGGGCCCAGGACGGCCCGGCCATATTCATGTCACTCTTTGTGCAGGCGGTGTCGGCAAAAACGGCTTCCATCCCACCTGGGCGGCCGCGGGAGGAGCGGCGCGGCGCGGCAGGCTGATCCGGCGGACGGCCGTCAGCAGCCGCCTGGCGCCGGGCGGGATACTGTGCCGCAGTGCGCGCCGCGCGGAGACTGCACCTGTCCAAACACTCACAGAAGGCTAGCACCGGGCGGGGCCGAGACAGGTGCTCCCGCGTGTGAACGATGGCCGTCGCCCGCCGCTACGTTACCGGTGACAGCCGCTGAAGGGTCCAGAATTTAGGGGGCCGCCAGATGGAAATGAGGACGATAGACATCTATTTGCATGGATGTTGGTCGTCCATCCATATGCAAAAATACATTCAGTGTTTTGAAATTTGCATGTGGGGCATCTTGCATCAGCCTTATCATGCGAACTGCTATATTGCTTAGCATTTGCTTAGCGTTTATAAAAAAAGACTAGCCGTCTACTGGTTATCATATTATGTCTGCTCTCTTCATCAGCAACGTTGGATTGGAAGTGTAGCATACATTTTGATTATTTGTTCTCGAATTCCTCAAGTTATAGTTCAGCCCTGGCAATCCTTTGATCATTTTATTTCGTACCAGTAATTGTAAAATAGTCCATACCATAGGCGTACGAACAGGGGGCGAGGGGGGCATGGCCCCCACTTAATCTTTATGTTTGATTTAAATGACAAAACTAAGAGCAGGAAATGGTTCAGCAAGGTGAGATGAGCACAAAACTGCAAAAAACTTCTTCATATGAGTATTGGGGCTCGCACAAAGTGACATTGAAGTTTCGTTGCCCCCTCCCCCCGCACTTTTCGTGAGGTTCTTACGCCCATGAAATTGAGTGCGTCTGAAGTTCATGATAGAGGTAATAAATGTAAATAAAACTCCAAAGCCATTCTAAGTTATCAATCATGACTGAATGAAAACATATTTATCATTGATGACAAAAATGTCCATCACATATTGTCAATCTGGTCTTGCTAATGAGCAAGGGCTAGGTTCAACGATTGCGAAGGCTCAATTCATTTTTTTCTTGTTATATATGCTGTCTTTGATTTCAAAAATTACCATACTATTTTTTCATGTCATTGGTTTTTCTAGCATGTATTGATTTCGATTTCATTGGAAAGGAGTTGAGTTTGGGTGAAAATAGCCCCCACCCCTTTCCACACTGCGCAAGGCTTAGGCAGGAGCAGTATAATTCAACCTCAACTTGCTTGCAACAGGTATGTTGATTGTTGAACCCACTTCAGATTGTCACAGGTGTTGGGCAATGCACCGTGTCCTTTCAAAGTTCTCTCATCTTAAAAAAAAAAACGACAGGTAATATTCAAACTTGCACAGTTGCTTTATTTCTCTACTCATCTCCTAGTATTTGTATGTTTCATTTCTGCGTGTCACGCCGTGTCTCCCACGTCTCCCAGTGGCCGTCCTCGTCAAGTGGCGTTCCCGAGCCTCTCGAAACCCATGTGACCTGCATCAGCCCACCATCCGGACGAATCAAACGGCCGGCTGTCGTCGCGCTGCACGTTTTTGTCCCATCTGAAAGCGGCACTTCTAATTTACAGTGTGCGCGCGCCCGGTGCGTGCGACTGCGCCGCCCTCTCGCGGCGTTCCGTCTCTCCGAGCTCCGCTAACGAATCGGCCGCGGCCGGTCATCGGAAATGCACTGCCGGCTCGGCCGTTACAGCCGCCTACCTGTCAGACCGGCCTTCTTTATGGCTCATCTCTTACGTGTGCTTTTTGTGTGTCATTATTTATTTTATTCCCTGCTTTCATTATGGCTGCCAGTGGCCGGACCGTTTCGGCGTCGTCGGGACCCGGTTACAATGCTGTCTCCCGCCTGTTTACGGCGACGGCCACTTCAGAGTGGACACCGCGCCACGAGGAAGCCCAAAAGGCGCCGTAATGACTTTTCTGCTAATACGGGCCGTTAATAAATGACAGGGGCCAATAAAAATTGACAAGGGATGCAGCCGAGGCCGGTGATTATATAGTTTAGGAGCCATAAATCGCCGCCATGTATGAAAATCGCGCCCTCCTGGGGGGTGTCACGGCCGGGCCGGAGGCAGAAATGATGACTTTTACGTGGCGCGACAGCGTGGGACGGTGACAAGTGGCCGGCCGAGCGCGGAGGGACCTTGGACCGGCCTCTGCCAGCAGCTTTGTTTGCTTGGGACAGCGAGGATGTTTGTTTCTCACTGGCCAGTCTCGGGACGAGTTGGGCATTCAGTTTTCACCCGAGAGGCATTCCCAGGACGGTGGATTTCGAAAGAGAACAGCGCACCCCGCTGTAACAATAACTTTCATGGTGATGGATGAGAACAAAAGGTGGCCCAGTTCCTCTTATCAGATCAGATTTATGTACCGCTAAAAGGTGTGATCTTTGAGGGCGAGGACGAATGCTTCTTTTTGAGCTCATGGTGGTTTGGTCAGAGAAACGAACGGACACGAAAAAGCAATATTTTCCTTGAATAGCTCACCTGCGAATTGCGAGAGATTTTGGACCTTGCGCCTCCCCCATTAGCTGTATGCATCGGGCACTGCAGATATTACTGCAGAGGATATCAGACTTTTTTATGTGTTGTTACTGTGTAAAGGTGTTTCGAATTTTTGTCTCTTCCAGTCTACCGTAAAGTTGAGAACATTTACATTGTGTTTGCCAGTGCATCATGCCTCACATTTCGTTAATATGCAAAAACATTCGCTGTGTTCAAATGAGCTATAAATTAATGGACTACTGAACGTGCAGAAAACTGGACAAAGTTGACCAGGTGACAGAGGTAGTGGCTCTGACACTAGATACCTCCAGACTCCAGAGTCGCACTGAAGAAGGAATTCATGCGTTTCATTTTATTGCTTCTAAAAATCCCGCCTGCCTTGGGCCATTCATTACAACCCACCATCATAGTCCATCCAATTTGCTTTATCACTTCACTGTCGTGTTTAAGTGGTCATTCCGACATCACTTTTATAGTTTTCTGGCTATTCTGATGAAAAGAAAATGATAATTCTGCGGGAGCTCATCTCCGAAGCGATTTAATCGAATCGTTACAGCTATATCAGGCTTCACTCGTAAATCTTACTTTTTCATATGGTTTTTGCCAAACGACGATGACATAAATGTCAGAGGTTAATGAAATTTCTGCTGCTGGACGGCAGTTAAGGGGTACCGGGGTATGTGGTGGCGGTTTTACCTGGACTGCCGTCCCTCCGTGAGCAGATGACCTCGGACGGTGACTTTACGGCTGGTCACGGTAGTAGGGACAGTTGGACACTGGACAGTTGGACACTGGACAGTTGGACAGTTGGACACTGGCCACACTGGACATTGGGCACTAGACAGTGGACATTGGGCAGTGGACACTGTATACTGGACAGTAAACAGTTGACAGCAGCGGGTAGGGAGCATTGAAGACCTAGTAGTTTCAGGGCATATTCTAACAAATGTTCACTGCGTCCCGACGTTAAGCAGAGGGCACACCTACAGTTACGACAGGGCACTACATAATAGCATATTTATGCCATTAGGTATAGAAACAATTATGCGAAGTGAGCTCTGAGCCTATCTAGCTACTGCGTCCCTTCACGATCTGAGCAGGTCTCTGGATGTTCGCTCCTGAGTTCTATCAGAGGCACCGCATGTCACTGTGAACGAAGACCTTGTATCGGTGGCTGACACTCCATTATAGAATATCAATACAGCGGTGTCGTAGCTGCAGCTCGACACGGCCTCGAGCACGGGACGGATAATAAATCCAACATTGACACCACGGAACTGAAATGAACGACCGTGCGTAACGCAGTCGCTGAGTCCGTCCGTGAGTTTGTCCATGATAACGTAGCTGTTAGTCTGTTTGTAAGTCTGTCAGTAACCCTGTCCAAGGGTAAGAGACTGCTTCGCCCGTGAGTTTGTCTGTGAGTCTGTTCGTAAGTCTTTCCAGGAGTCTGTCCCGCCCATGAACTCGTATCTAAGTCTGTCTCTGTCCCATTTGTGAGTCTGTCCATGGGTGCGTCTGTGAGTCCTTCCGCGCGTTTGTCCGTGAGTCTGTCCGTGCGTCCACTCCCATTACCTGGCTAGTGCCATCCCGCAGGCCCTCGTCACTTCCGCTGCCAGCCGACCATTTACATCAATTATCTATTAGATTATGCAGCCATCTGCCCGAGGGGCCGCGCACTCGACCGATACTCGATCTACCCATGCCGGCCAGTGGCCACCTTTATCTTGACCACTCCTGTGGCGCAGGTCTCGCGCGCGCCGTATATCATGTTAGCTGCGCCGGCGGCGCTGTGACGCCAGCGGCGCGGTGGCGGCGGACGCAGCGCAGCCAATATTGCGAATACCAATAACCAGCGAGCGGGCCAATCAGCCAGGATCCGATTAGGCTGACCCTTTATGTAATTGGTTAATTGACGGCGGCCAGGCGGTGTGGGCCATCGTCCGTCGGTCGGTCCGGCTGTCCAGAGAGGATGACGTACAGACCGCGAGACTGGCGGACAGACTGACCGGGGCGTTATACAGACTGTACAGTAGGTCTATTAAAAAAGTCGCCAGCACCAGTGGGCGCTGCATTCGCTGAGCCGAACCCCCGTCTGCCCGTCCCATATCGCGCCGGGCTCAGGTCAGGTAGGGTCAGCGGGACCGCTCGGTCCGGCCCGCGGGCGGTGGACGGGCGGCCGGTAACGCTTTCCGCCAGCCAGCCGTAGAATCCAACAAACGGGACGGCCACCGCTCAGCGCAGCGAAACCGGTGTTAAAGAATGGCAGTGTTACCGGTGTTAAAGAATAATCATTCATGGCCACAATGATTATGGGATAGTCATTGTTAGCCCGTGCCCACAGGAATGCCTAGACTGTCACGCCCTGTTGGAGGGGAAATGGGGATTGAGCATCATTCTTATAACTCAGCTTTGGGCATTTAAGTGATATTCGAAGTAGCGTCAAAAGTAGCAAAAAGCAGAAAAAAATACTTCAGCCAATTTTAGATCGGGTCAGAGCAAAAGATCATGTCACCAGAGGTCATCGATGGTAAAATTTTGCTTGGACAGGGTGCGTTGCGCGCACCGGTGCATTGGGTTTCCAATTTCCATGGAAACATCAACAGACTCGGAAGCTCGTAACGCTAGCGTGGAGCCGAATTCATATCAACCGCCGCAACAATGCATGGCAGCGCAGCGCAGCGTGCTGCAGAGCGGGGCCGTGAAACATCGCCCAGGGCTATCCATGTGTCAGGGCAATCCAACCCACGTGATGGGCTCGGCCCCAGCGGAGCATGAGGCCCAGAACTCCCGCCCAGGCCCCCTGTCTCCCCCTAATTCCTGTCATCCTTCCCACTCTGAAATCGACCGAAAAAAACCTAACCTAACACAACAAGCAGCTTGTTTACCGCTATGTCTGAATAATATTGTCAGATTTAATTAAGGTCAACGGCTTAGCACGTAAATAACAGCAACTGCCGTCTGCCACCATCGGTATTATGAGAAAACCAATTGCTTTTCCACAAACACTAAAAGTTTTAAGCTAAACTTGCATGAAATTAATTTTACCAGCCTCGTGTTCCTCTTATCAAAACTTGATCAAAACGCTTCGAATGAATCAAAAGTTGATCTTTAAAGGTCATTTGAATAATTTGGCCTATGTTCAAAGACATGACCTGACTAGAAATGGTCATGATGCATAGCAGGATATTAGATCCGTATCGTGGAACTTTACAAACACTTTAGCTGATTTCATAACTTAAGCATGTCTATCAAAATATTTATTACATGGCTCATGTGTAAGCTGGGTGTGTGATCATGCTTACGAGTATGTTGAACGCAACTGATAATGTTCTGTTGGCCACAATTTCTATATTTAATTTATCCTCCCGGATTTCATATTTTTATTAATGACACCCTGACGATGTCGAGAAAAAAAACGCTTAAGAGATTTAACAGCCTGAGATACATTCAGTATAAGGAAGGGTCAAGTCTAGGGTTACTTTTACAGGAAAACTCGAGAGGGGGAATTAGTTCGGGGCAAGGGCGGATCCAGGGGCATCTGAAAGGGGGGCCCAATGCCATTAGGTTTTTGTTAGGATGGCACCTGCAGAACCTTACCTACCCCCAAATCCTACTCTCTCCCCGGATTCTGGCCACTTTATATTGTTAGGTTGCCAAAAAAAAAATAGCTAAAAAATATCCGTAGGTAACCTTGGCGGTAAGGGGCGGGGGAGGTCCCAACTTGACTGCGCCCTTGCAAATGTCAATCAGTAGTATCAACCTATTACCCTGGCCAAACATCAATTAGCGCCTTTCTAAATAGAGAGAGGTTAACACGTGACTATTTTTGCTAGGCCAAGACCGATTGAAGGACCCTGGTTCGAAGGAAGACCCCTGGTTCGCAGCGTGTTATGTGTGTTAATTTTAGAGGTCATGACCCCCGTCCCCCGCCAGTTTCTACGCCGACGCCTGTAGCGATATGTCAGTGATTGCGAAGAGACGGAAGAGACAAGACAAGAGACGGTCCCACCGACCATCCGATCGGTATCGGGTCAAATCTGTAGTTCCCGCTGCGCTGCACTGAACGTAAAATGGTTGGATGGAACCTCAAATTGAAAATTATCTAAGCGCCAGCAATGTTGATTGATGACTAGAGTCTGATCAACGATGATTATAGAATCTGAGTAGCGAATTGATTGAAAATGGGTTCAAAAATAAATTTGAAAGGGGGAAATTCCCCCTTCCCTCCCTAGCCGTTCACGCACAATTTGAAAGGGGAGCGGAATTTTCGAAGGGGGGAAATTCCGCTTTTCCCCCCTTTAAAAGTTACCCGGGGTCAAGGGTGCTAGATTCCTTCCGTCCTCGCCATCCTCAGGAAAAACCAATCCGCATCGCCCCTAGTCTTCATGCTTCCCTCTCTGGACTGGAGGTCACCCCACCAGCCAACCTGTAGTTGATGTCGGTTCCATTCCAGGACACATAATCCTCTTCGGGTGACCGTTGGGGAGACGGCTGGACCGCCCCGACAGGGCAATCGTCCCACGGGAACAGTCACGCTTCCGCAGATTACTGTCGCTGGCTCGCACAACCAAATTACTACACCAGAGCATAGTTATGTCATAGAGCTCTGCAAGGGCCTTCTCAGACCAAAAAAGATGGCTCCCAACAAAACAAACAATTTTATCATTCAGTTTTGCATCTCATCAGGCACCACATGTTTTCAGAGTGTTTATTACGCGTTCCGTCCAAAAAAAGCGCAGTTCAACCTTCTCCCATTGACTTCAGCGATCTCAAAATTGACCCGACCTTTCTGTCAGCAATGTCAAACTTGCAAAAAAAAACGTTTCAAATACATATACTGTTGCCCATTGAAATCGCTGAAGGTTCTAAAGCGATCGGTTAGTCGATGTATTTAGATATGATGAGCACAAGAACTTTCCTTGAGGTAAGGTCACTTAACGTGACCTGGTGCTATGACCTTGAATGACTTGACTTGGGCGGAAAAATGGGTCATTTGAAATCTTAAAATGTTGGATTTTAACAATAATTGCAAGCACTATCCCGGCCAAATAGTGAGTGAGAAGGGAGCGATTCCCCAACCCCATGTTTAGCTCCTATAATTGAGCTAACTGCTAGAGCCTCGCGGAAAAAACGAGCGCTTGCGTCGTTACGTGACGCAGCGACTGTTACCCCATTTTAAAATAGCAGTGACCTGTTAGGGCAGGTCAAGGGCCCCAAGGCATTGGATCGGTTTTTGGTGAATAACTTCGCCAAAAAATGGTCGTATTATCGTCATTTCGATACAATCGTGTTTTCTGTTCTCAGACGCGTCGATTTATATGCTTTTTTGCTTAGGTGAAGCAATTTAGGATGCTTAGGTCAATGTCATGTTAGGGCAACACAGGTCACGAAGCTGTTGAAAGGAGGACATGTTGCATAACATTTGATTCGGCAAGTCTTGCAGAGTCCATTGATGGCTGTCCCGACTGGCTAGCTCATTTTGATCGGGAGTTATTGACGAAGCACTCCTATTGACGAGCACTTCGTCACGCAAGGTGAACAATGCAAAAGTGAAGCATTAAACCTTGCCAAGAATGTATGAAGTCACGATTTCATGTGCTTGAGGTATAGTTTTTAGGTCATTTCCGACGCCAAATTAACAGTTTCCATATTTTCCCATTATGCTTATATGACACTAAGTGCGTTACGGATTTGCATCATTTTACATATAACCGACAACCGTGCAGTCTGCAGAGGTTTACTTAATACGTCATAGTTAAGTGACCTGACATGGAAACGTGGTTGATTTCAAATGATCCGGCTTGAATCAAATGTAAGGCATATGAAAAGTCAGCCTTCTATCATCAGTGTGCTTTGAGCTACCGCAAAAAAATACATGGTGGCGGCATCCATCCCCTCTTCTCGGCCGGCGAGGGTTAAAGCTTGCTTCGAATTATTGCAGATAATGATGCAACCGAAAACAAAGCATTTATCTGTGTCTATCAGCATTATCAGGGTGTTTCACTAAAAGTGTCAAAAAGTAAAAGGCCCTAATGCACATAACAACAATGTTTTCTATGGACATTTGCACATCATTCCATCCGCGATTGTTGGACATTTGAATATATAAAAATGATATCACCGTCACTCAAACCTATTCCACATATCCGCCGCTTCTTTTGATGCACCGTTTCGGCACGTGTCCGGAGGTGCCTCACAGCCCGTTTTCATCTTCAGCGTCCAGACTGTCGGCAAAGCCTTGCATTGTGCTCTTCAGCTCCAAAAGTGATGCGACTTAAGTCTTCCTCAGCTCTTCGAGAGCTACTAACCAAAACCAGAAGTCTAGTGGTGACAGATCGGGGCCTCGCTCTGGCCAGGGGCGGGCGGTGAGGCAGCTGATTATTCGGCCCGGGAACGGAACTTCTGGTCCAGCCAGTTCTTGGTGGCTACAGCCGTTACAGTGGTTGTTTCTGATAAATTGGGGGCTTGGCTATTTCTGATGTTGAAATAAGCTTCTTGTTATCTTAAAAGACCCTAAAAAGACCCCGACCTTTTCAACGATTTCCGCCGAGAGGTGGGGGCGACCCGCCTTTTTTTGGACTGGAACCGGCATCAAAGGAACCCTTTTAAACCTCTCAAGAAGCCCTTTGAAACTTTTATAATCTGGGTCGTAGCGAGGTGAGAGAGTGAAACGTTTCCTGAAAAGTCGGCGTACGGTTTCAATGTTTCTGATAGCACCAAATGTAAGTGTAATCCACCGCTCCTGTTGCGGTGTAAATAACCTGCTCTTGTTCTGTATAAAGAAAAAAAAAACAACTAGTAACTTTGGCCTCCTGCCCTCGCTCCGTATGAGTGTAAAATATATCTTAAGTGGCCAAAGCATAAATGTCCAAAAATTTGCAACAAAGCCACGTGCGCAACCACGTGCTTTGCGTATTTTATACATCTTTAATAAGCATTTACTTTTTGACACTTTTAGTGAAACACCCTGTAGAACGGCCGCTGACTTGTTGGACAAGATCCCCAATCTTAATTTGCTAGATGGGAATAAAATACTCGGCATATGATACATATATACCCCACGATTTGCCCTCGCGCCAAGTCAATTCTAATCATCACTGTCGCTTTTTTATCCAAGATGATGTCGCCGCTAAACAGGTTGTTTTGTTTGCTTGCTTGCGTTGAATGGTCATTACGGATTATTGAAGTATTATGATATAATAGGAATGGGGCGAGGGAGGATATGCACTGCAGTGCAGAGGCCTCTTGCACCAAACTACCTAGCTAGGTAAAATCGAAAAACCGGTTTCAGAATAAGCTAATCTAACGGTGGTAAATTTGTTTGCAATAGCCCAATACATACTCCTACATGTGCTTGCTAAATTTTGCACGCAAATCGTTACATTTGAGACTTGGACTGGGTATACGTTGCAAAATAATCCAAGCATTGGTGCAAGAGGATTTTGGTGCAAGAGGCCTCAGGTGTTTAATTTAGATCACAAAGGCATCATTTCCGGCATCGTGCAGAGTCATTATCTTCCCCTCCTCTGCACTGCGGCATCTCTGCGCCCCACACACGGCGTCCTCACTCCACGGCCGGCCGCCGCCAACTGACCCACTCGCCGGGCGCCGCGACCTGACCCGTGTCACTGCCGCGGCCTGCGCAATAGAGTCGGGGCGGAATCCGGGGGTTCGGCCGGCCGGCCGCCTCTGGAGCGGGGGACTTTTTTAGTAGACCTACTGTACAGACTGGATACTGGATAGACTGGATAAATATGACATAGACAGACCGGTTGGACAGAATTCTAGTTGAGTAAATACAGTCGGCACAGACTTGAACATATGTACCTACATAAGTGAACAGACGGGATTGTTGAACGGCCTCATATCTCGAATCAATAACTATGTACATACATAGGGCAAAATGGTTGACTTTGATTAACGTCATGTCTCTGTCCTCTGAGTCGCTATTTTCGTGATCATATGCGGGAAATTCATGTGGATTCCTTAGAGCCGACGACAATGCGTAAGCGGCCGTCAAATTGGCGAAATACAGCCAAGATGCTTCTTTTTTCGAATGCATAATGTGGCGTTCCGCCTCGCCTGATCAAATGTTGAATTATTAGGATTATAACGTTTTAAATTCTTACGAGATTATACTTACTCGTACATACGCAAAAAAATCGAGCATAAAAATTATGTTTTCTACGGAGTTTGCTGAAGCAATGCAACGTACCCACACGCCTTTGTGTACTGTGTTTTAAACTGAGCCAAAACACGGGTGAAAAAAGGCTCTTAATTCAAGTATAAAGCACTGGTCAGACATAATGTTTGCGTACACTGTATTCGTATGACATGGACTATTTCTCCTCAATAGAAATTGGCAGCCAGCTGTCTACAGTCTGTCCACCGTCCGTCCACTGTCCACCATCCACTGTCCACTGACCAGTGTCCACCGTCCACTGTCCACTGACCAGCGTCCACCGACCAGCGTCCACAGCCGTCCCCTCCGCTCGTCCCCCGGTAATACCAATAACACGTCACCCCAACTGGACATTTCATATTTGGGGTGCGAGATTTATCTCTGAACGTGGACAAAGGGCAGCCAGAGGTCGCACGTGTCTGCTCTCGAGAGGGGCCGCGCGGAGCAGCTCGCTCAATGGCTGGCGCTGATTCACACGCACATGAAACTTTAATTTCCCCGCGACTGATGTCTCAATGGCCACGGTAAACGGCCGGGCCGGCGCCGCCATTGGTGCCCCTCCGGTCTGCAGTCCGGACCGGCGCGGCGGCTGACCGGGGCTCGGCGTGCGTCGTCTCAAATCGTGATGCCACCGGAGGGGAGGGGACACGGGGAGGGGAGGGGATGGAGGGGAGAGGAGGGGGTGGCAGTAACAACACCGGGAGGGGTCGCAGCACGAGACACCGGCTGTCCCAATCCACATGGCTCGCCGATTTCAATAGATTTGTTCAGCTTTGTCCGCGTCGACAAAGGCCGATCGCTGATGGTCGTATGACATTTCAGTGTGTGCCGGCCGTATGACTGGTGGCCTGTGACGACCCTATATCGCCGTCGCGGCCCGACCGGCAGCGATGACAGACCGTCAATAATATGCCGCTCGGCCGACCGGAAGAGTTGGTCGCCTAATCACAGGTCAGTCGTGGCACTGTACGGACGGACAGAGCTCGTGACGGTCGGCTCGGCGCCACCGGGGCGTCACGACGTCACGAGCCGTCACAGCTGGTCACGGACGTCCGTCACGGACAGAGAGAGGCACAGCCGGGCAGCGAGCGTGGAGCGTGCATACATAACAGGACGGCATCGGTCTGCCGGGCACAGCAGACTATCCGCTGTTCAGATGAATTATTTAGTGACGGAATGCAGGGCTGACGGTGAAACAGAGCATTGTGTCATGTAGCAGGCAGCAACAAAGCTGAGAGCAATATTTGGAGCAGCTCCAACAATTGACATTTGTGCCAGACTGACTTGCGCTCAGCTGCGGAAATGGATAACATAAATGGCACTTGCAAATTTAACAGCCGCTGGTCTGTGGTCTGTATTACCTCTGATCAATAGAAGAATAATCATGAAATATCATGTGCCTGTCATATCAATTTATCTGTTTTTCCCTATCAAATAAAAGCAACAAAAAAACGTCATGGCAACAACAAGCTCATCTGACACAGCTATCTTTCCAAAAATCGAACTGCGTTTGGGGGAGGCATCCTCGGCTTGTAACGTAATAACCGTCACGCATTTCTCACTTATCTGTACCGACGTATATTTTCTCGGGTGTTGATGAGCGTTTGTGACGTCTTGTTCGCAATCTACGTTCGGTGCAGTCTACTGCCCCGCATGGCTGGCGGCTGCAGTCTCTAACCCACCTGAAGCGGCCTACACTCTGAGTCCTGAAGACCTGTCAGTTGTCACAAAAGTGAGTCTTCTTGCCGTTCCATTTGCATTTACACGGTTCACCAGGTGCACGGTTTGACTGCACACGATGTCTATGCCAGATCATCGCATCAACTACTGAGCACCTCATTAATAATGTGCATTTTCTTCCTGGCATGGTGCACCATGCAACACAAACATGGATTCTAGCATCTTAGTGATAAATGATTGCATAGTCATTCAAAAAATATATCGCTGTGCAAACTGCAAACATTTATTTCGGTCACTTCGAAAAAAAAAAACAGCAGCTTATGTAAGACTTATCACCGATCAGTAAAACACCATAAAATATACGTCATGTCGCTCTTCTCATTGTCCCTGCGCATAGGCGGCGGAGCGGGGGGGGCACCGGGGCACCGTGCCCCCCTTTGATTTTGGCATTTTAGCATTAGCCCTATGGGCGTTGCATGGGAAGAATGGGACCAAAAGTCGGCAGTGCCCCCTTAATTGAAGGTGTTCCGCCGCTACTGTCCCTGCGCCCCTGCCGGCGCCACTGCAGCGAGGTAGAGCAGGTCTCCATGTATCCGAGCCCCGTGCCGTCAGTCTCGCTACATTGTCCCAGCGCGAGTCCGACGGTCGACGGCCGCCACAATCTGCTCTGCATAATCTCGCGCTCCGGCGCTCCCCGTATCAAACAATTTCGGCCGTAATGCCCGGGCATTAGGCTCCTGAATATCATAATGGTATGGAGCATTGGCCGATTGAGGAGATGCGATGTCAGCCACCCGTTATGGCAGTCATTCCGCGATGGTGGCCGAGCTAAGGCCGAGCTAAAACAGAGATGAATCTAAAATTAGGCTGAGCTAAGCCTGACTTGAAGGTGACCTGGGGCTGAAGCTTAGCTGGAAAATGAATGAATTTCTGAGCTAGATCTGTGCTGAAGCTGAGCTAGAGCTGAGTTGAAACCGAGGTACCTAAATCCGGCCCGAACTCGAGCTTAATCAAATCTATTATTGTTTCTTATTTGGAACGGTGCTCGAGTGACAGTTTAGTCAGCCAGAGCCCTCAATACTGGACATTAGCATCAACCTTGTTGTTGTTGAAAGCCGATTACAAACATTGCAGAAGTAACGGAATGACGTGTCGGGGAAAGTTGACAGCCAAGTATGTGGCACGGCGATATTCGGCTGTGGGGCCCTCCCCAACGCCACTCTGTCATCGACTATGCATATCGGATCGGGCGCCGAGCAGGCCCCTCCCAGGTAAATTCATCTTACCGTCATTGTTGATTGACATCAACATTTAATGGTCCTCCGGGCCGGATATTTGTAACGGGATTATCCGTAAAAGCTTTAATTATTGTAGCGGTCGTTGTAAACGATTGTTTTATGAATTGCAATTGATTTAAGTGGGACTATGCGTGGGCCTGATGGAGCCGAATCGCTCAAAACAAGGAGCGAGGCATCGTCAGAGAAAACAACCTCCTCCAAGAGAAGTGGAGCCTGGAGACGAGCTCAACTCTCGAAGCTGCGGGCTGAGCAGGCCCAAAAGGCTGCAGACGCGGCGATAAAGCGGGCCCAGAGAGGAATGCTGAGGCCCAAATGGAAGAGGCCAGAGAAGAAGCTCAGCGAGCAGCCGACCAGGCCGAGGTGGACGCACTCGAGCTAAAACTACTTGAAGAAGATGAGGAAATTGAAGACCGAGCTGGCAGTATAGCGAGCAGGCGCGAATCCCGACTTGGAGCGGAGGCCAGACATGCGGTGAGGCACCAGTGTGGGCAGCCAGAGCTGAATACAGGCGAAGAAGACCCTCAGAGACGGACGAGAGGATGGGTTCAAAACTTACCGTCCGACGGCGCCGGCAGTGGCATTACACGAGAGTGCCCGGCGCTACCGAAGGTGACGCTGGAGAAATTCAGCGGGGCGCCATTAGAATGGCCAAGATGGAGCGCTATGTTCCGAACACTCGTGCACGAGAGCCGGTCGCTGACGGACACCGAGCGAATGGTTCATTTGCAGTCGTGTTTGACTGGCGATGCTCGTGAAGCAGTGCGAGGGCTGCTATGTGACGGCAGCCTCTACCAAGAGGCCATGAACGAGCTGGAACTACAATTTGGAGACCCTTCCAGCGTAGTCGGCAGCACCCTGTCGAGTGTTCTTCAGCACCCAGCTGTGAAACAAAATGACTTGAGCGCTCTGACAAGCTTATCACGAGCGTTACACGCTGCCGTGAGCGTCCTCTCTTCACTTCACTTCCAGGGTGATCTGACCGCCACGACGAACCTCAGACAAGTTGTTTCAAAACTACCAGCCTCTCTCGCTTGGCAGTGGGGTCAGAGAGAGGTAGAGCTGTTGCCGCGTTTTGCGACGCTGGCCGACCTAGACCAGTGGCTGAAGGGAATTGTGTTGGCTGGTCGCCGCGCCCTGCCAGGTCTGGTCCAACATGAGACTGGAACAGCTCCGGTAACGCAGTCAAGAGGCAACAGAAGGTCGTCACCATCCCGGGTGCAGCAGCGTCAGAAGCCACCGGCTGGGTCGTGGCGCACTACGTTGGCTACAGCGACCGGGACCGAGCAGTGCAGTGTGTGCAAGGCGGAGTGGCACGAGCTGAGTGCCTGTCCGACTCTGCTAGCAGCGCCGCCTGAGGAGCGCTTCCGGCTGGTACGGGACTGCCGGCGGTGTTTCCGCTGCCTCAGTGATGCTCACTGGGCTAGGAAGTGTCCTAGAAAGACAGTGTGTGGGCAAAATGGATGTAAGGGCAAGCACCATCACCTGCTTCACATCACGGCACCGACTCAGATATGTGTGAGACCATCAACTGGCGCGGAGGCAGACAATCCGAGGCGCGTGCTATCCACCGCGGCTGGTCAGTTGCCTACCAGAACGAATGCAACACTCCTGCAAGTTGTTCCTGTGAGAATTCATGGAGATGGAGGATCGTACCGTGACACCCACGCCTTGTTAGATCCTGGCGCAGACACGTCCCTCTGCACGGAACAAGTAGTCCGGGATCTGTCCATTACCGGCTCGGCCGAACGGCTGCGACTCAGCAATGTTGAAAGTTCAGGTCCGAGCAAACCGTCCTTGAAGGTGAGTCTGCAGTTGTCTCCACTGTCCCCAGGCGGCGAGACTGAGATCGTGACGGTGGCGGAGGCGTTCACGGTGCCGCAGCTTAACGTCCGCCCCACGACAGTCGACTGGAGCCAGCGCGAGAAATGGAGCCATCTGTCCGACATAGAACTGCCAGACACAAATCACCAGACGGTGGAGCTGCTGCTCGGCGCGAACGTCATGGAAGCTGTCGTGCAAAAAGAAGCCAGGATTGGAAAACCGGGGCAGCCAGTGGCGATCAAGACACATTTCGGTTGGTGTCTGACAGGAAAGGTCACAAGCTTGGTCCCTGTGGGAGCGAGAGAGATCATGCACATGATCAGAGACCGCTCTGCTGATGACGAGTTAACGGAGCTAATGCAAGAATGGTGGACTACAGATGCATTCGGTACCACCCACGCCATGACCCAGCCACACTCGTACGAAGATCGGCTAGCCGAGCGACAGATGGAGCATTCAATTCGATGGCGCGGGGACCGTTATGAAACGGGTCTCCTGTGGCGATCCCAGGACGTAAGGCTACCTGACAACTATCAGATGGCTGTGCGGCGGCTAGAAGCCACAGAAGGAGCGCTGAAACGAGCACCGGACAAGGCTGACGCCTATCGACAGACAATGAAGGACTACATGTCAAACGGATATGCAAGAAAGGTCGAAGACGACTGTGAGAATCAGGACGGCAAACAGTGGTTTTTACCACATCATGCCGTCACGAATCCCACGAAGCCTGGGAAGTTCAGAATCGTTTTTGATGCCGCGGCTAAATATGCAGGCGTGTCATTAAACGAGCAGCTGTTGACGGGCCCAGACCTGCTCAAGACGGTTCCCGGGGTGCTACTTCGATTCCGTCAGGAAGCCGTAGCTGTGACTGCTGACATCGAGAAGATGTTTCTTCAGATAGCTGTGAAAAGGGAAGATCAGTTATCACTTCGATTCTTGTGGCGTGACATGGATTCCGGAAAGCCGCCAGAGATCTATCAGATGGATAGAGTCATTTTCGGTGCACGGTCGTCACCGGCTTCTGCGAGCTTTGTGCTACACCGCACCGCTGAAGAAAAGGGGGCTGCAACCGCAGCTGGACGTGCAGCGACAGCCACGGTCAAAAACAACTTCTACATGGACGATTTAGCCACGTCAGAGAAAAACAGTGACACCGCTCTACAAACGGTGAGAGAGGTCACAGAACTTCTAGCCAGAGGTGGTTTTCGTCTCAGAAAGTGGCTAAGCAACAGCAAAGATGTGCTATCTTCGATCCCAGTCACTGAGCGCGTGCCAAGTGCAGCCGACCTTAGCGTCCAGCTACCCTCGGAGAAGGTGTTGGGCGTGACGTGGGACGCGCAGACTGATGACCTACATGTGACTGTACCCACACCTGCAGTAGAGAAGGCGACAAAGCGAGAAATACTGCGTGTCGTGGCTTCCATTTTCGATCCGCTCGGACTGGTTTCGCCGTTTGTGCTCATTGCCAAGCTGCTGCTACAGGATCTGTGGTCAAGCCAACTGGACTGGGATGCCGTTCTTGCTGATGAGGAGTCACGCCAGTGGTCATTGTGGCTGGCTGACCTACCGAGAGTCGCTGATGTGAGAGTCTCACGCTGGTATGGAGCTCAGAACGCAGCGGTCTCGCTGAGACAGCTTCATATTTTCTGTGATGCCTCGGAGAGGGCATTTGGTGCCGTCGCTTACCTCCGCGAAATACACGAGGACGGACAGATCAACTGCGCGCTCGTCATGAGCAAATGTCGTGTAGCTCCTCTGAAAAAGCTAACCATCGTGCGTCTGGAGACTCAGGCCGCCGTTCTGGCGGTGCGGCTAGCCACCTGTGTGAAAAAGGAGCTGACGCTGGAACTGCACGATACCATATACTGGAGCGACAGCCGAGTCGTGCTGAGTTACATCTCAAATGATAGTAAAAGGTTTCATACCTTCATTGCGAATCGAGTCGCTGAGATTCGCGATTCGACGCATCCCAACCAATGGAGACACACACCGGGCGAATGCAACCCCGCCGACGACTGCTCCCGTGGACTGATGGCTTCTGAACTGACCAGAGACAGCCGCTGGGTAAGAGGGCCCGACTTCCTATGGCGACCGGAGGAATGCTGGCCGAGCAACCGTGAGCGGTCTGAAGTGGACAAAAACGACCCAGAAGCAAAGGCTGTGCTGACCACTCGTTGTGAAGGTCAGCCATCCGCGATCGTAGGACCGGACCCTGATC
This sequence comes from Amphibalanus amphitrite, assembly GCF_019059575.1. Taxonomy (NCBI): domain Eukaryota; kingdom Metazoa; phylum Arthropoda; class Thecostraca; order Balanomorpha; family Balanidae; genus Amphibalanus; species Amphibalanus amphitrite. The sequence goes on along the minus strand of NW_024882477.1, from coordinate 127,308 downwards.
GGTTTTCCAGCTGGGCGCGATTCAAGCGAACTATGGGATGGATTCGCCGATTTCTACACAACTTTGCAGCGACCTATTGCGTAGACGGAAATCCAGCTAGGAAGCTGACTGGCCCGCTGTCAGCTGAGGAGCTGCAGAGCGCAGAGACCGCCATCGTGCGCCAGATGCAGCGCACCTCCTTTGCTCAGGAGGTCTCAGCGCTAGAGAAGGGCCGTGGCGTTCGTACAGACAGCCACCTGCAGCCGCTGACACCTCAGCTGGATGGAGACGGTGTGCTTCGAGTTGGTGGCCGTCTCACTAACGCACCCTTACCCGAAGAAACTCGCCACCCGGCGATCCTGCCCAGAGGCAGCCGTGTGACCGCCCTGATCATCATGTCGTCACATGAAAGACTGATGCATTCTGGAGTAGACCACGTGCTTAATGATCTGCGGATAAAATACTGGATCCCCAGAGGACGTGCGCTCGTGAAGAAGGTGCTGCGCGACTGTCCTCTCTGTCGCTGTCGGCGTGCGACACCCTGTCAGCCACGCATGGCAGACCTGCCAAAGGCCCGCTTTGACAGCTGCTACCCGTTCAACTCAGTCGGCGTTGATTACTTTGGCCCACTTCAGATTAAAACGGGAAAACGCAGCACCGAGAAAAGATACTGCCTGCTGATCACATGCATGTCCCACGCGGGCAGTGCACTTGGAGATTTCTCGGACGCTGTCTACGGATAGCTTTCTGATGGCGTTCACCAGGTTTGTGGCGAGAAGAGGACGACCGACACAGGTGTTCTCTGACAATGGAACGAACTTACGAGCTGGAGAGAAGGAACTACGTAAACTTATTCGAGGCTGGAACCAAACAGTCATATCTGACCGGCTTTCCCAGGATCAGATTCAGTGGCACTTCAACCCCCCCGCCAATAGTGACATGGGCGGAGTCTGGGAGTCAATGATCGCCTCGGTGAAGAGGGCTCTGAGAGCGGTTCTAGGTCGACTCCTGGTAACTGAAGAAGTGCTGCAGACCGTCATCACGGAGGTGGAGTCTGTGGTCAACAGTCGTCCGTTAACGTACGTGTCAACGGAGGCTGACAGTCTGGAGGCGCTCACGCCATCGCATCTGCTTCTTGGACGTCCATCGATCCAGCTACCACCAGGACTGGTCACTGACGACGGCTTCAGTGGCCGAAGAATCTGGCGTCAGAGTCGGGCACTGGCCAATCGGTTCTGGAGCCGCTGGCTCAAAGAATACGTCCCCAGTCTAGTTTGTCGCAGAAAGTGGACGACAGAGTCACGAAACCTGGTGGCTGGTGACCTGATTCTCTTGGCGGATGACGGTGTGCCGCGCGGTTACTGGCCACTCGGGCGAGTCGTTGAAGTCTGCCCGGGACCAGACGGCCGGGTGCGATCGGCTCGGATCAGGGTGCGTGGCGGCATAGTGCACCGCCCAGCGCGCAAGATATGTGTGCTCGAGGAAGCGGACTCCTGAGTCTTCAACGGCCAGCGAGCAGGATATGAGAGGAAGTAGCTGCCTGAGAAGCGAACATTGGACGGCCATTCTGTCCCTCCGGAGGGGGGAAGATGTTGTTTCCAAAACAACAAATTGAATATTTACGGATGAGGCGTCCATGATGCATTTGCTTGGCTCATCAGAAGTGTTGCCTGGCTGTCAGCGCGTTGAAAAATGCGCGAGAATCGATTTTTGTTTTTACTGAATGTGGGATTGATCTGAGGGAATTCTAAAACTAACTTTGTTTTAATTTTGGCCTATAATTTATTATCACGAAATACAACGACCTTTTAATGTGTAAAGCTTGATTTTCTCGTTAAGGCCGGCAAAACAGTAGAAATGTTGATTGACATCAACAGTCATCATGTGCCGTCTGGTCGCGCTGACAGAAGCCGCTCAGACATGATCGTCAGGCCTGACCGCCTGTTAACAAGATGGCGGCTGATTTTCTGAGAAACCCGGCCAGCCGCGCTCCGGGCGCCAAATAAGGAGCACCCGGCTACCATCTTGGGCGGCGCAGCTTTGTTTTGCCAACGGCTTCAGCGTGATACCCTAGGAAACAACTTTTCTTTTCCTTATCGCTTTATTAGACCCATTATTTTAGGGAAACGGCCGTTCTAGCAGCGCACTAGCAGAACTCTATGAATAAATTCACACTTTTATTCCCGGCTCGTTTAGATAAGAAAATGTTTCAGCAATAATTTAAGCCCAAGATCATACGGGCGCGTGACGGGAGCAGCAAACTTGGCTATCGGGCTGCCGGCAACGGCTCTTGATGGATGAGGCCGAATCTGTCCGATATATTTCAGACAAAGGAGCGGCGTGGCACTGTGCCATATTTCAGACAGCTCGGCGGCCGTTTTCAGAGGGAAATGAGATGGCGGCCGAGGTTTCCTAGGATTACTTGAACTATTTCCGGCACAAGCATTCACTTGCTATTTAGAAAAGCCCATTGTTGAGATATGTTTTAAGTGGAAAATATCCACTCACCAAATTTAATCATGCATGTATGCATAAGATAAATGCATCTGTAGGGCACCTATATAATCTATTTATTAGCTATAGAAAACCATCGTAAGTCTTATGAGTTGATATGATCAGAACAGTTATTTACGAAATGTTGAATGAAAATAAGAAATATGAAGAACTTCCGATAATTAAAATATTGATTCATATTCATATCAAAAGGATGGCTTGTCAGCAGTTACTATTTCCTGATTGCAAACATTTGACAGATAGGTGTCAGTCAATTTTCTATGCTTCTCGATCTTCATTAGAGTAATTAAAATTATATTAGCGCAGTTATGTTGTGTCGCAGCACACTATAAAAACGTTTCCGGGAGTTAGGCTGTGCCGCAGCACACTAGTGTACCCGGAAGTTGAACTCTGCCGCACAGGACTATTGCTTCTGGGAGTTAGACTGTGCCGCGGTGCACAACATACATGGTATTCCCGAGAGTTGAGCTGTATGGCGCACAGTACTATTGTTTCCGGTTGTTCGACTATGCCACACAGCACCACTGTTGTTAGTGCCACACCGGCTGTCAGACAGGTGCATGGAGCTCAGCGATGGATCTATGATCTCAGTGGATCTCGAAGCAAACTGCGGGTAGGGATTTATGATCCCACCGGATGCGGCGTGAACATTTTTATCCTAGATCTATGAGTTCATAGGAGCTGACGATAAACCCAAAACATGGATCTATGATATGGGTAGATCCCACTATGCACAACATTTGAAACCATGTTTTTAAAGGGACTATCCCACCTTTAACATGGGGTTTGAGTTGAGATAGCCAAGTTTGCGGCGAGGTTCAGAAACCACTATCTATCTAGGTTGCAACCCCCGCGGCCTCTTGGTGTTGAAGAAATTCGTTCCCTTCATTTGAAAATGGGCCTTGTACAAGTCTTCAACATGGAGCGACCGTTAGTGTGACGTCACCTTGTTTAGCCATTCTGATTTAAATGGGGTTGTTCGTTGAAAAATCGCTTAAAACTTGGTCTGAACTTTGTTGTGGTGCCTACAGAGTAAAAAGAATCAGCTTTATGACAGTAATGTGGCCTGGGGAAGGAGGTAATTTTGGGCTGTGACGTCACATATTTGAAAGTTTGTGTTTGGAATATGGGAAGCCTAAGATGATTAATGAAAAATAAATGCCAGAACCGTGTTCCTGGCCATCCAATCTATAAAGTCGGGCACAATTTAACTGGTTTTAACAACATTTTAGAAGGTGGGATAGTCCCTTTAACCCTCGCCGGCCGAGGGGGGGGGCGGGTGCCGCCCCCCCCCCATAGGGTTTTTTCGCGATAGCTCCGAACACGCTGGCGATAGAGAGCTGAAACTTGGCATACCTGACCTTTGATCCAAGCCGCATCTTTTGACACCAACCGCATTTTTGGGTCAGGTCAGGTCACTGACCTATGACGTCATAAGTGAACCTCTGCACGGTCTTGAGATGTCGCAACTTTGCAACGCCCTCACTGCCAGAGGAGATGTCACAGGGTAATGAAACTTGCAGGATCTAGTATCCATTATGAGTCCCACAACTTGTATATCTCGGATTTTTCCTAAAGGTCATATGAGGTCAGGTCATTTTCGTGACCTCACCATTATAAGTCAATGGGGAAAAATGAAAACTGCTATTCTGGCGCCGGGAACGATCTCCAACTATCTCAAGCACACAGAATCGTGATTTGATGCACTCCTTGCAAGGTTAGATGCGTCACTTTTGCAATGTTGACCTTGCGTGACGTCATTTATGACGTCATCAAGGTCAAATTAGTTTTTCGTCAATAACTCTTGATCAAATTGAGCTAGCGAGTCGGGGAAGGCACCAATGGACTCAGGAAGGCCTGCCGAATCGAATGATATGCGACATGACCTCTTTCGACCAACTTCGTGACCTGGGGGTGCTGACCTGACCTTGACCTGAGGTCAATACCCCAAGTTGACCTGACCCGGACAAAAAGTATATCATTCGACGCGCCTGAGCGAGGCGAACACGATGCTGCCAAAATCGGCGCTCTGCGGCCGTTTTTTGCGAAGTTATTCACCAAAAACTGAACCGTACCTTGGGGCACTTGACCTGACCTCAGAGGTCACCGGTTGACCTAGGACCTTAAAATCGGGTACCAATCTCTACGTCTCGTAACGGCGCACACGCTCGTTTTTTCCGCGACGCGCTAGCTCCACCAGGGGCGAAACGGCGAGGGGGGGGTCGTACCCGCCCCCCCCCCCCCTCGGCCGGCGCGTATGCAGAAAACCAATAGGTCCGGCGAGGGTTAAGTGTTTCTGTATCAATAAGTGCCACAAACTATGAATTATGACTTGCAATAGCATAAAATCACTAAAACGAAACGTTGTTAGTTGTAACAAGTGACTTTTAGGGATTTCTGTGTTGAGAAAAAAAAGTTTCAACCTGTGATTTCACTGGATCTAAACAAAAACTCGGATCTATGATCCAAGTGAATCTCTCGATAAATTTAAGAGCTGGGTCTATGGTCTATGAGATGGGACCGGATCCTGAACTCGGTCACAACGGATCCGAGATCAGGATCCGTAGGACCAGATACCAGATCCATTTTCTGGGATCCATACACATTATGTACACGTGTGCCGGTAGTTATACCGAAATGCCACATGACAGTCTATTGTTTCCGGTAGTTAGACTGTACCGTACGACACTATTGATTTCGGTGGTTAGACTGTGATGCAAAGCACTAGAATGCAATTGAATTTCGCTGACAACGTTCCCGATGGTTATTTACAACACATCAAAGACAACTGTACGGGATCAAAACATATCCTTATCCTTATCCTTATCATATCCTTATTCCCAATTCGAAATGAGTGATAAAAGCACATCCAACATCATTCCTTCCACGATGTGATGCGGCGGCTGGCTGCCTATCGTTGCGTACTGATGGTGAACCACGTTCGATTGGTATTCTACGGTGGACAGGTCTCGCCCCCGGGGTCAGCAGGACTGCTTCAATATGGCGCCGTTAGAGTCCGTCGCTGCCGCTCAGAGCTGTCACAGCCCACTGTAGTCTGCCCGCAGCACGTGAGTCGCGATAGCTTACCAGCGAATGCGCTACCGGCCAGTAAAATGCACACAGACCGTTCGTTGGCAGTTGGCACGGAGTGATATCAGAGGCAGCACATCCGTCCGAGCCCACGGGGCAGCTCATTTCATCGGCCACCTCTGCGGAGACTGTGTATTTCGGGTACCGGAGCCGCCATGGGCAGTGCAGACATGCAAAGTAGGGTGTATTGAGAATGTTGCATGCTTAGCCTATTTGTGGGTGACGCTATTGAGAGAACTTTGCATTGCTCTCAATCCCTGACTGAGCTTCTATTTTCGGCAAAATTGCTGTCCGGTCCATCCGACACCGTGTCACGGCACCCTGTATGCCTGAAACCCTCTGACACCGATATCAGTGCGGCGTCGCTCATGAGTCGCCCCATGGCCAGTCGCTGCCGTTGACGGTCCACCGTCGCCGGCTGTCCAGCGCGTACAGTCAAATCCGACGCGTCAACTGTATCGCGTCACAGATCGCCGCGCCGCGCCGGAATCGGCTCCCAGCGCGCCGCGGCCGGACGATAGCGCCGATTGAATATATCTCCACCAGAATATAGCGACGGCTGAACCAGTCAGTCGACAGCCGGGACCATTTCCGAGCAAATCAGAGCCACACGGGGGCCGCCAAATGGAAATTCACTACGACACCTTTTGCAAAACAGGCTGCCTGTTGCAGGGCATCCAGTATAGTATCAGACCAACTAAAGTCAGCTTTGCGCTTTGTTCGGTGACGCTAAAGAGAGCGTTACACCTTCCTTGTTATCCGTGTCCCTGAGCCTTGTCTCCCTCTGCTCTGTTGGCGAGAGTGCGGCGTTGGTGGCGCGGCTGCGGCGCCGTGGCGCAGGCCTCCACCTCGTCGGTTGGTCGCCGCAGCCGAGCACGTCCGACCGTATATTATACCGTCTTCTCATAGCCAAGATGGCTTCCTCCTGATAAACCAATCGCGTAATGACCAGCGCCCCGTTGCCATAGTAACCGGCCGATCGAACAACAGAAATATGGACTTTTTAAGACGTGCTGGGGTGATGTTTGATGGCGCGGTCAATACTCGAGGAGAGGAGCCGAGCTCGAGCGCAGGGGAGAACTGACCATCCAGACGGCACCGAAACTGACCAGCGAAACGGCGAAACGGCGCGCGGCAAAGGGGAGAGCGCGCCACCGGCGGCCACGCTACGCCATTGGAGGTGTTTTTATTGTCCGGTAAGAAATTGGTCAGCCAAGGAGCACTGTTTATGAGCGTGTTGGGCGGCGGCATTGGGCATTCATGGGGGCCGATGCTCCACGCTGCCAGCTTCTCGGAGAAATTATGGCAGATGAACGAACAAACCGAGCGCAGTTCACAAGATGAGAAGGAAATTTGGGGTCGGAACAAGAGACGGCATTGCCAGAGGGAGGTTGAGCGCACACCAGTTATGTAAAACTGACAGGCGTAAACGACAAATGGAGGCTAATTGTTTGGCGGCGGTAGGGATGTTACTCGTCACGGCAGCCTAACTTCAGGCACGTACCCAGGATTTCGCCCAGGAGGGGGCCACCTGCTTCCGAAGGGGCCCTTAGGTCACCCGGGGGCCCCCAGGCCGCCCAGGCAACCAGGGGCCCCATGCGACCAGGCCCCCGCTACCAGGGGCCCCCTTGGCGACTAGGGGCCCCAGGCGATCAGGGGCCCCATGCGACCAGAGGCCCCCATGCGACCAGGCCCCCCGGCTACCAGGGCCCCCTAGGCGACTAGGGACCCCAGGCAATCAGGGGCCCCCCATGCGACCAGGCCCCGGCTACCAGGGGCCCCCTAGGCGACAAGCGACCCAGGAAACCGGGGGCCCTCGGATGACTGCAGGGGCCCATTGGGTCATCAGGGGCCCCTCGGGTAACCAGGAGCACATAAATGAAACTTTGATATCATTTTTTCTTCCTAGTAAAAGACGTTTTATCCAGTGTTTGAAAAAATATACCGGGGCCTGAGGGGCCCCCTGAGGCCATGGCCCACGTGCCCCCCTTGGGTACGTCACTACCTAACTTACACATGTGCGTCGCACTCTTAAGACTAAAACGTCGCCCCGAGAAGGATAGATATGTGTAGTATGGACTGCAAATAACTATTCTCCGTCAATGAATACGGACCCATAGAGATTCCACGTAGTAAGAAGTCAGTTTAAAGGCTCAGTAAGTACATACAGCCTGGGACAATAAGTACCTAAATAATGGTTTGATTTGATTTTGATCGCTTGAAAGCGTCAAAGAAGCTTTAACCCGCGCCCTGATGGGGGGCCATTTTGGCCCCCCCCCCCCCTGTGGTTTTTCTTAAATAGCGAGAAAACGGCGGCGCGCAGCGCCGCCAAATTTTGGGTACCTTACCGGACATCAATTGGACACCTTCACACAAAATTTAAAGTCACAGGTCACCTCAGGTCAGGAGTTATTGAGGTCAAACTGAGGTCATGTTCGAGTAAAAATGAGCAAAAAACATGACATCTTGAAACGATCACCAATTCTACAGTTAACAAGCAATTTTAAAGTTCTTTATGTGGTTGTGTAGACAAAAGACGGCGCTAAAAAACTGCTATCTCGGATTTTCGCAATTTTGGGATTTTGACCCCCAAAAATAAAAAAAATGATTTTTTTAGAAAAACTCAAAAAAATTCTAAAAAAATTTTCGAATTTCGAAAAATCCGGAGAATATGTAATAGTCCCTGCGCTCTTCGATATACATACCAAATTTTAGATCGATACCTCTTTTTTTGGCCAAGTTATAGCGAAAAAAAAAACTGTTAAAAATTGATGACGTCAAATTTTTGAACTCAATTTTTAGCAATTCTAGACCTTGTAGCGCAAAACAGAGACCACCATTGAACTCCCCGTGACAAGCTGCATCGAATCGATACCCATTTTATGCAAAAATATCAACTTTGAAATTTGACCTAATTTGACCTGACCTTGACCTGACCTTGACCTGACCTTGACCAAAACGTGACCTAAGCTGGCCCTAAAGTCTGTCTGACCCACATAATCGCATTTGTCATGTAAAATGGACCATAAAACATGTATCACACGACACTTTCATATTGTGACCCCCCAGTGACCTGACCTCTGTGACCTGACCTGGTATCAGTGACCTCAAATAGCAAAATATGTGTTTGAAGAACATTTCCCCATCGATGATTTTCAATGAAATGCATTTTACACGATTTTACAACGCATTTCTTGAAATGCCTGTAAACGGTGAAAATTCGACCTTTGACCTGGCCTGTGACGTCATCGGTTTGACCGAGGTCAATGAAATTGGGTCACAAGGTAGTTCCCCGTTGGGGCTATCCAACACCGTTTACCGCTTGTCGCTATGTTGCGTGGTTCTCGAGATCTGAGGGGGGGGGGCAAAATGGCCCCTCCCCATCAGACCGCGTTGCTCGGCAGACCCCATCTGGGCGCGGGTTAATGATTGCTATGCTATTTACAAATTTTAATACTTTTAGATAACTTGCGACGATATAAATCTGAGCAACAATCAAAAAGCACATTTTACCGACAATATTTCTGCTCTAAAGTAAGGAGGTACTTGTCCACCCCTAGACACACAGTTGTCACCACACAACGCTTTCACTAGAGCAGTCCCATCTAAGTACCACAAGGCTCATATTTTTTTTAGACATATTGTCGTTTTGAGATGAAATATCTATTCGCTTACGTGTAGTGCACCGTTCTCGCATCACGCCAAATTTGGACAATGACCCGCATTTTCCGTGCTCATCGCACCTCATAAGCGACTTGCGTTCGCCGGTCCGTCCACAATAGACCCATCGTCTGCGACACTGACACCGTCGGCGCGCCGTGGTCCGACCGTCGCTCCACGAGCCGCACGAGCCACACGTGCTGCACGTGCCGCACCCGTGGCTAATGACGCGCACACGGGCCGCCGACGCGCGGCCTTATTCCGGCAATTATCGCCACGATAAATCATAGCGGGCTGTGTCTGCACCTTGTGAGCGGCCCTGTTAGCGGACGGCGGTGCGCCGCGCCGGTCGGGAGCGGCACGCGCCAGTCCCATTGTGACGCGCCCCGGGGCTGAGGGTGTCAGCTACAGATGTCCAGCGATAAGCCCGAGAAGGCGCCCCGGGCTTACACTATCTGCGCATCAGCTGAAATTGGGGATATGTACAGATTTATAGCAGCGGCCAGTGCCGACTGGAATAATATTCGTTCATCTCAGATTGTCTGTATCAGGCGTTATCTAACGATGGAAAATGACAGCGAATAAGATGGTATTCTCCTTTGAATGATAAATGATGCCATGCCTTTTGTCAATACCGGCAGGTCTAAATGGAGGATAGAGCCGGGGCTTACAACTGTCCGTTTGATAATACCTACATGAATCGGAGAGTTAATGGCAAAGTGACGTTGTGTGTGAAATCCAAGACATTCGAGATCAAACACTGCTCCTTCAGGCATCATTCTGACAACTACCCTATTGATATCTTTCAATGGAACGCGTATGCTTCCGCCTTGTAAGAATATAATTCCACAATGATTGGCACATATTACTTTTGAGTCAACTCAATAGCTTAAGCATGTGCTTGTAAACGCGAGCAAAGATTCCAACGGAAAACGCCAGAACACTTCACATATGTAGCTGTCGGCATGATCTGCCCCTGGCCACTGAGCGGGCCTGTGTTTGCTAACGATAATGCCGCTAAATATCGCCCATCATTTATTCAGCCGGAATAGTTTAGCGATCGAGGCGATCCGAGGGGTAGAGAGAGGGGAGGACGACAGGAAGAGCGGACAGGAAGCAGAGGGGACGCCGACCAGGCCGGAGACGGCCCCGGCGAAATGACTTGCACGTCATATGGATGGCAAAAAGGATCATCTGTTTTTGTGCGTCATTGGTCGTGTATTCTTGCGGCGCGGGCGGCGCCGGAAGCGTCTCGTCTCCCGACCGGTAATGGCTCCGTGCTTCCCATTTACCCCGGGACAAATCAAAGGGTCAGATTGGCCATTACTGAGCATTAGCAGCGGGTGTGGACATGCGAACCCACAATTACATGATTGGAATCGAGCCCAAAGGCAGGTGTTGCGCTTATTATATCGTGGGATGTGTAACGATGTCAGATGATCGCAGCCGGTGACAGACTGTTTGGTGATCGGTAACCATGGCAACGTTAGTCCGACGGCACACAGCGGCCTATTCTGGGACAGCTGGTGAGATGGAAAGATGAGGAAGCTGCACGTCATCAGATTCAGAAGACTCGTTCGCCTGATGCATTTAATTTAGGAAAAGGAACATCTTCCACACAAAAACTTTTCCTTAGTAGGCACAAGTAAAAAGAAAAGATTTTGCAACACTGCGTTGTAATGTTTTTGAGATCCTGCCTCTGCTAGTCCTCTTCTCAGGTCATTACGCGCAGCGGTCGACCACTTCAAGCCATTCCCAATTTCACTGTAGTTTGAAATGGCCCTTCTCGATTATTTGACATGATCTCTGAAGTCACCGGTTGATCCGACGTCTAAAGCTTGGATATCGTTTGTTTCCACCTGTGAAAAGAAGTAAGCTTGCTGTTACCGTTAACCCGCGCCCCACTGGGGTCTGCGTATAACACGCCCTACTGGGGGGGGGGGGCTATTCATAGCCCCCCTCCTAACTCCGAAACTGCTGGGCCGATCGTCAAAATTCAAACGGCGTCTGATAGCTCCGGAAAAAATGTCGAGCGAAACCTAATTTCATTGACCTCTAGGTCACCGATGACGTCACAGGTCAGGTCAAAGTGAAAATTATTAGCATTTTGGCTTCTTCACGTTTTGGGTTCTGGCCGCCGTCTTACAAGTCAGATCAGACTCATTTTTGGTTCACACACTCGTGAACAGATGCTCTAGATACTCTGAGGGTACCAAACTTGTACTTTGATTTTCAGGTCAAGGTCAGCTCATCACAGGTCACGAAAATATTATATCATCCGTCGGTCACGTGACACATGTTTTATGGTCCATTTAGGCCAAACATTTCGAATTTGATGTCGTCTGTGTCATTCGAGGTCATTTTGATTCAAATTTAGCTTAGGTAAGGTCACTTTCAGGTCAAAAAAGGTCAAATTTTGAAGTTAAAATTTTTCAACAAAAAAGGTGTTTATTGGATGCAGTTTGAGCTCAGAAACACGATGGTGCTATTTATACTGGCGTACGATGTCAAATTCGTGCTGGAAAAAAAATTGATTTGAAAAATTAATAATTGTTGATTTTTTGCAATAATGCGTATAACTTGGCCATTTTTGAAGATAATTAGCTAAAACTTGCTAGAGTTAGTCATATTAATGCGTTCTATCACATTTATTCCGGGTTTTTCGAAAAGTCAAAAAAATGTTTGAAAAAAATGTGAAAATATAAATTTTGAATTTTATTATAAAAATTTTCAAAATTTTCAAAATTTCGAAAATCAGAGATAGTTGTTTGATAGCGCAGTCTATTTTGAGTCCTCTCATGCAAAGACTTAGGATCTAGGGCTTAAAAACTGAGCTCTTGGGAGCGATTGCCGTGGTTCAATGTTTTGCGTCGAAATCGGCCGAACATGACGTCACTCTGATGTCATTTCCGGCCGACCTATGGTAGGTACGAAGTTCAAATTTTGACACAATGTGTCAAATTGATGCAGTCGAAGGTACTGAGAGTTTGGCGTCGATTCGTCAAGCAGTTTGGAAGTTATTGCAGAAAAACGGGAGGGTGCTATAAATAGCCCCCCCCCCCCCAGTAGGGCGCGGGTTAAGATCTGTGGTTCAGGTATCTGATGCATTTTCAATTTGAATTTAATGTCAATACCAACGAGCAACGAGCTCTAACGGCTACAACCATGTGTAATGGTGCCATCAGCAGCAATACATGCGTGGTCAGATCAAGAGGTAACTGGGCACATAGGCAAATGTAGGTAGGTATCCATCAATAAAGTTCGTGACGCATCACAGCTATTGGCAAACGCAGCCTGTTACTGGTGTGCATACATCAACACATAAGCACATTATCACATATGAGGCGTCTTGCACCAAAATACCTAGCTAGGTAGAATCAGGGGCGGATTCAGAAAATCTCCAAGGGAGGGGCCATTAGAAACCAGGAGGCCCCCCCCCCCATAATCCCACCTGTTGGAGGCCCCATCTTACCACTTGTTGGGCCCCCCCCCAAAAAAAAACTGCGTCTATTGAGCTTATCTAGCTGTTCAGGCAACATCTCAACATCTGTGCAGGCTTGGAGGCCCTCTGTGCAGGTTAGGAGGCCCTGTAAAAGTGGTCATCTCTGTGAGTATAAGAGACCTCCAAGTTATGAAAAGCTTTACCAATCTTCTAACAAAGAAGTCTTCTCAGCTAGTCTTCTAAGAAATAACGAAGTGGGTAGGTTGAAAAAAACTCATCGGATTTCGGCCACTTTATTTTCAGGAGGCCCCCTTTTCAGCTTTTTAACTTTTTAACTTTTTATTTTATTTTTGAAAAAAAAAATCGGCCAAGGGGGGGCCATGGCCCCCATGGCCCCCCCTTGTATCCGCGCCTGAGTAGAATCGGCAAAATACCTACCTAGTAAAACTACCTACGGCGGTAACTTCTCTTGCACCATCCTACCTACCTACCTAGGTAAATTTGACAGCTCGCGTTTTTAGGATTTGTTTTGATTGGCTGTTTGGCGACGAATTATTTGTGGGCGCAAACAAATAGTAACTAAAGAAAACAATTAAATGGATATTGTTTTTATTAATATACATTTTGGTATTATGAAATCATTTTTCATTTACGTAAATACCGATAAAAGTTATTTTGATATTAAATTACTTGAACAAATAATCTTCGTTTCCATGGCAACGAGTGAGTCTTCAACCTGGCTGTTCTGCTACGGAGGTTTATCGCCTTGGTACGGAGAAGCACCTCTGTGAACCCATGAAGCATTTGGTCAATTATATTATTATTCTCTCATAGAACATTGATTTATCATTGTCTAAACATTTTGTAATGTCTAATTTACATAAAAGTACCCGTGGATTATCATGTATTGTGCCTATTGTTACTAATTGAATCATTTTACCTAAGGTTTTGCTAGTTATTTTGGAGGCCCGCGCTTACCGTCAAACCGTCAAAAATTCCTCCGCGAGTACTTCTTTCCGGCCTTCGGTGCAAGAGGAAAACAGCCGGTCGGACTTAACCCTCGCCGGCACAGGCCATTTTGCGTCCTTCGACGGCACAAGGGGGGGGGGGGGGGGTTGGTACGACCCCCCCTCGCGTTTGGCCCCTGATCGAGCTAGAGCTTCGCGGAAAAAACGAGCGTGTTGCCCGTCACGAGACGAAGCCGATGATACCCAATTTTAAGGTCCTAGGTCATCGGGTGACCTTCCAGGTCAGGTCAATGACCCGAAAACCGGGAAAATCGGGACCTGTTAGAAAGTCGTAAATTGTGGCTGTTATGTGGTTTTCCGGGGTGCTGATCACGAATATCGTGTTAGTTTTGATCAGAGATGATGTCTTTAAGCATTTAGACCAGGTCGGGTCAGGTCAGGTCAGGTCAACCGGTAGGGGTTGTGACGGGTATTCGTAATACGTGTCAACCGCCTCTGACAGCTTCGTAACATGTTACGAAGGCACCAAAACTACTTCGTAAATGTTCAAATGGTTGCCAAATTCGAATTTAGCTCCAAAAACTAGCCTAGAAACATGTAAAACTCGAAAAAGTGAACCGAGGTCACCCGAGGTCACCAAAGGTCAATGACCTGACCTGACCTTCAGGTGACCTTGACACCCACCCTAATGTATGGGAGCGACATCAAATCACATGTTTGAACGTTTGAAACCACAAAAAGCTTGCAAACGCGCGGCTAATGTTAGCCGACATACGTCGAATCGCGATTCCGGCCAAACATGGTCTCGGAAAAGAGGTCACAGGTCAAAGGTCATTGGGGTCAGGGTCATGAAATTTTCAGGGTAGGTGTAAAATTGATCAATGCGAGGGTACTGAAAGTTTCGTCGCGATCGGCCGCTTTTTACGCGAGTTATTCGCGAAAAACCTTAGGGGGGTTGCATCACCCCCCCCCCCTGTGCCGGCGAGGGTTAAACAATTGGTAAGTTCTTATGCCGCTCGGTAGAATTTCTAGGTAAATTTTCACGGTAGCGTTTTTTGGTAGGTAGTTTGGTGCAAGAGAATCTAGGTAAAATCTGAATTTACCTAGGTAGGTAGTTTGGTGCAAGAGGCCTATGGTCATCATATGGACATCAGACATGCCTATTCTGCTGCTTCTCAAAACACAAATGAAATCTCTGTGAATCAGAGGCCTCTTGCACCAAAATACCTACCTAGGTTAATTCAGATTTTACCTAAATTCTCTTGCACCAAACTACCTACCAAAAAACGCTACCGTGAAAATTTACCCAGAAATTCTACCGAGCGGCATAAGAACTTACCAATTGTTTAAGTCCGACCGGCTGTTTTCCTCTTGCACCGAAAGCCGGAAAGAAGTACTCGCGGAGGAATTTTTGACGGTTTGACGGTAAACGCGGGCTTCCAAAATAACTAGCAAAACCTTAGGTAAAATGATTCAATTAGTAACAATAGGCACAATACATGATAATCCACGGGTACTTTTATGTAAATTAGGCATTACAAAATGTTTAGACAATGATAAATCAATGTTTTATGAGTGAATAATAATATAATTGACCAAATGCTCCATGGGTTCACAGAGGTGCTTCTCCGTACCAAGACGATAAACCTCCGTAGCAGAACAGCCAGGTTGAAGACTCACTCGTTGCCATGGAAACGAAGCTTATTTGTTCAAGTAATTTAATATCAAAATAACTTCTATCGGTATTTACGTAAATGAAAAATGATTTCATAATACCAAAATGTATATTAATAAAAACAATATCCATTTAATTGTTTTCTTTAGTTACTATTTGTTTGCGCCCACAAATAATTCGTCGCCAAACAGCCAATCAAAACAATTCCTAAAAACGCGAGCTGTCAAATTTACCTAAGTAGGTAGGTAGGATGGTGCAAGAGAAGTTACTGCCGTAGGTAGTTTTACTAGGTAGGTATTTTGCCGATTCTACCTAGCTAGGTATTTTGGTGCAAGAGGCCTCTGATCACTGATATCACCATCCTCGGCAATGTCCTCGCATCATCACGCCCACAGCCTCAGCAGGCTGGCGTCAAATTTATTCTCCATCATTAATGGTGCGCACAAAAAGTCGCCCAGTAATTTACTGTCCTCTGAGACTGGAGGGTCACTGCCGGAAAATAATAAAACACTTTAATTGCTGTGGCGATAGGATCTGCGATGTGAGTGTGTGCAAGTGGCATCCTCTGTCGGTTTGATTCACACGACGACTTATGGCCGGCAGGAGAGAGTGATGGACGGGCAGAGGAGAGAGCGATGGACACTGAGGAGAAGATGGATGACTGGACGGTGTCGGCGACGTATCGCTGCCCCATCTTAATATCGGCAGTTTTTCCCGACGAACCGTGTCAACAGCGAGAGACGAGCGCGGTGTCGTGTAAAGGATGAGATGGAGCAGGCAGAGATGGTGGGAAGTGCGTGTTAAAGTGAGGTTAGGCTGTGGAAAACTTGCGTTCGAGTGAGGTGAAATTATAAAAAAAAAGGTTTTGCTAGCTCGAATATAGGTGATGTAACGTGTGTTTTGGACGCTGGAGCAAGCTGACAAGTGAGATGGTGGAAACGGTGGGTTGGAGGCTTGAGAAAAGCTTGCTTGAGAAAGGTCGTGCTGGAAGGCTTGTGTTTGAAGTTCTTAGCTTAGTTGAGGCCAAGTGAGGATAGTAGACAATGTCATGTAAATCGAGCCGTCGCTGGAAGGAGTTGAAACGAGTCGAGAAGAGCTCGGAGAAGGAGCCAACTCAGGCTAGATGTGGATGGTGACTCAAGCCTTAAGGTAAGATGTCTTTGTGTGCTCCAGCGCTAGCTTACATAGTTCGGAAAAATGACGATATTTTCAGTGGCACACCAAAAGTGGCACCAGTGCCGGCATATGTATTCCACTCATGGCATCGGTGGCTGCGGAAGCCACGGGGGGCTCACAAAGTAACACCAGCAGCACTACAGTAAATACTAAGATGGGTCCTAACATCAGCACTATCAGTCCCACCACTAGCCGCAGTATCTGCCCCAGACAGCACCGGACAGTCGGCATCCGGCCGCATTGTGAATGACAAACGGCGGTGATCGGAGGGAAGCGATCCGGTGGCGGCACGAGACGGCTCATTACCAGGAGAATGGATGCTACTGGCCGAGGACGCTTCAACGCCGCCCCCACCCCCGCCCCCGCTCCCCGAGCGGCCGCTAATGACATCCGGGTGACGGGCCCGCCCCAGTGACCGGACATGCATTCTGCTGGTCTTCGGATGCTGCACATGTGGTCATCTGGTGGCAGTAAGATGCTGACGGGGGCTGATGGTGTGAGAGGTCTATCCTGGATAAAAACGGAACGGTGTGCTGCAGAGCCACTGGATAAATCCGTCTATCTTAGGTACTTCTGCATCATTAAAATGCGATGTTTCACCAACGATGCACAAAGTGCGTGACTCTTTTTAAATGTGCAGGAATTATTGTCATTCACTTGAGAACGCTAATGATTCGTACTCGTAAACCTCCATTCTCCTCAGCTCTTCCTGTCCGTCCATCCCACAACATCCTCCCCCTCACCCTCCCCCAGCTCCTCTCTCATCAGCGCCCGTCGGCAATTACCGTTAACGGCGCTACACTCGTGAGTTATGGGAAATTTTATTCAGACTGCTACAGCCAGCCAGATATTTCATGCATAAAATGAGCTCATTTAGTCGATGAGGAGGCAGTGTTACGGCCAAGCGACGGCGCACGACTGGGAAGTGTTGAGCGCCTTGGCTTTGTCACGGGTGTCAAGGGGACTTGAAATACGCGGTGATGGGATGAAGCATTCTCTCGAGACGCCCAGGATTCTACTTTGTTTCACAGATTCTTGGCAAATATGGTAAATTAGACTCCTGTGGATGGATGCGTTACATAAAGTTTCACAAAATGAAATAGATTTTCACGCATTTAATAATTTTTTAATAGAAATGGTATACCATTTATATGGAAGCAACAAATAATCACTTCGATCTTTTTATATTTAATGTGCTTTCAGCAAACTCGAGGCAGATCACTATCCATCAGGCCATGCCAAGTGCTTTTACTTCCAAAAAGTCTTAACATCCTTTACATATTTGGCTCTATCGGAAAAAGAGTAGCACAGTTTAGCCGCACTCATGTCATATGTAATTATGGCTCACTCAATGAATTCACCTCTCGTCACGCATTATCGTCTTTCCATATTACCGCCTGTCAATTGAATCTACGAGATTCATCATTTGTGTTCATATGGTATGCATGGGTCATGTGAGCCATTCCTTGCCGCGGCCCCGAGGGCACAGGGCTACCCTGACGAGGTCATTAGGCCTGTTAGCGCGCCTGGTCTAGTGTGTGATGACTATGATCAGAACTCGATAGATTATGAGCGGTGGCTGCCGGCGCGCGGAGCCGCGTCAGTCGGCCGTGAATCGTCCGTAATCGGATTGGAGCGGGCCATTGTTGGGTCGACCCCGACGCGCCCGTGCATGGCCCCGGACAGATGGCCCGTTCGCACGGAGCGTAAAATGATCCGTGGCTCTGCGACGCCAACGGGAGGCGCTCGGACCTTCGAGTTCGGGGCACCCGTGGTCAGCCGGCACCGTATAGAATGGCATTTTACAAGTTAAACAGCTATATCAAAAGTCAAGATAGATGTGTGAAAAGCTCTGAGGACTGAGGAGTGCGTAAAATGCAGCGCGCTGTAGACAGGAATGCGTCCTGTCGGTTTTACCCTTCAAATGAGGTCCATCAAAATGCATCGCAAATTAAAAAGAGAAGTACATCTATGGTCAACAAGGTTCAGTTTAACCCTCGCCCTGGCAGGGGGGGGGTCGATGCGACCCCCCCCCCCTAAGGTTTTTCAAATATAGCGTAAAAACGGCGGCGCGCAGCGCCGCCACATTTGGCACAGCCTATGGGGCAACCTTTTTACATATGACCTGAAAATTTCAGGTCTGGGTGACCTTGGGTCAGGTCACCAGGTCAGAAAACCGGTACAAGGTCATGGTCAAATTTCAATTTTCTTTTTGCATTTGTCCAACTCACATTTTTTGACTGATTTCCTTCAAACTTTCAGCATGTGCTAAGTTCACCGAGTTGTATAACATATAGTCCGGCTTTTTTGAGGTCACTGACCTGAGGTCAGTTAGAGGTCATTACGTCGTAATGTTAAGCCTATGGGAAAATACTGAATTCGGAAAATACTGGAGATATCCGCTTCGTTCTATCACTTTTGTGTTTTGAAACCACGGTACTTAACAGCAGACAACTTGGTGCTTCTTTGTTTGGTGTACTTATCCATGGGTCAGGTCAAATGAGGTCAACTGAGGTCAAATGACGTTTTTGCCAATAACTTGGCACATAATGACGCTAGAGCTTAAAAAATGGTATCATTGTGTTCCTGGTGATCAGCCGAATCGAATGATATGCAATATGATGCAATTTGGTTAACTTGAACTTAATTTATTAATTTAAGTTTACTTAAAATTTAAGAAAAACTTTAAGTACACTTAAGCAAGCTAAAAAGTATATCATTCGACGCGCCTTGACGTGCTGAGTACACTGGTGCTTTTCTTTTTGCTCTATCTTAATTAGATCAAAAGTTATAAGCGAAAAACTTTTGACCTGTTTTTAGCGAAATTTTTACATTTATACCCCCCAAAACCCCCCTAAATATTGACCTAGAGCAACTTAATTTGCACAGGGGCGAGAACTCCAGAGGGCCCACCTACCTACCAAATTTGGTGTTTCTAGGTGCCATAGGAGCCAATCGCGAGGAGGGGGGGTCGCATCGACCCCCCCCCCCCTGCCAGGCCGTGTTATGAAAAATGCCCTGCCAGGGCGAGGGTTAAAGCTCACCTCTAAACATTATCTACCCGTTCACATAGTAAAGCTTTGGACTCTGAGAGCGGACCCTTTTAGCAAAAGTGTCATTTACCGCAGGAAACGTTTTCAACGAATAGCCTATGGGCTATGATAGGGAAAGCTTTTAGCCCATGGGGATGCTCTGAGACCTCCGTCAAACTGTGCTTACTAGACAGTATTTGCGGTTGATTGTGTCGAACACATCGGGCTCATGTCTTATGTACTCCTGAGTATATGTTTGCGCTTTAGTTTTCTTGGTACTGCTTTCAGAAATAAGAAAATTGCTTCGAATGGTAATGTGGAAATCAATCGCAAAAACCGTGGGTTAATGTTTGAAAGAGGCACATAAACCCAAGTCTCTCAGTTTCGCCAGCTGCTGCTGCTCTTCAACAGTCGACTGCAGCGTTGGACAGCTCACAGCCACGACGCCAGCGTCGCGTCCGTCGGCCGGCTCGCGCGCCCCTTCTGTCGTCGTCGACGAGGCGCGACGCCCCCTCGGCAGTGTCCGAGCCGACCCCGCCGGACGGTGGTCACCGGGCCGACGAGCGCTCTCCCCTAATGAAGACGGCGCCGCCGCCGGCAGGGGTGTCCCTAGCACCGATCAATAGCAATCTCAACTCATGTTCAACTCGACTGACACGCGCCCTCGTCCGATCCGGACACGATCCGGACACGGACACACGGGGACAGGGACACTGGGCACGGAACAGAGGACAAGGGACAGGGTCGAGTGGACAGATAAGTGCACTCGGCGCAGAATATGAGGATCGTACTCAAGTATTTTCTTGACATATTTTTCATTTTTTTAAACAGACAAAGTGCGACTTTTTAGCCATGTCCAGGAATCATCAGCTAAATGACTATAGCAAGATCTTGATGTGGATAAATCTGCAAATACGAAATTAACTAAAAAAAAAACTATTATCAGCACACAAAATGTCCACCGACAGAGCCAGGTCTGAAGTGATGAAGCCCAGTAGCCGCCACCCCGACTGCTCCTCCAGTTCAATATCATATTGGCTCGCCCTAGGCTCGCCCCAGGCCACCGCCTGCCATACTCGTCTCCGGAGTCCGTCGAGAAATCGCTGCCAAGATGGCCGCCGGCCGCGGCCATATCATCAAAGTTTCATGTTCGATATGTCATTGTCTGCTTCTGCGCCGGAGGCCGTTACCGGCGCGCCGGTATTGTTTTTATTGCCCATATGTTATGTATTAGGGCTGGAGAGTACCCCACGGTCTGGGCCGAATGGCTGCGACGGCGCCAATACTTTTACCCGACTCCCGACATGATGGCCCTCGTACGCGCCGGCTTAAACAAACAAAATAATAAAACTCAATAACGGCCACGGTGGCTCGGAGCCAGGCTCCTCGGCCTCGGCCGGAGGTGTGACGAAGCAGCCGTGTGACGGAGCAGCTCGGAGAGACGGGAGACATAACCGAGGCAAATGCCCTGTGACAGAGCAGCTAGAAGACAGAAGGGAAAGATAAGATAAGGAGGTGGTCACTGGTCAGTGACACAAGTGAAGGAAGTTTCATTGGGGGAGACTTTTGGTGACGGAGTACAGCTAAGAGCAAATATGTATAACTAAGATGCTCAGAGCTTTTTTAGTCAGGACAGGTCACTTCACAAGACAGTATCTTGGTATAGCCAAGGGAAATAAATGGTCGAAGGAAGAGCAACTCGGAGAGAAGCTAGAATGAAGAAGATGTTCGATAATAGTGTAGCCCTATGTGATACAGCAGTTAGAAATAAATATATATCTACAACCGATGGAGATTTCGGCGCCAGAGCAGCTCGCGAAGAGCTGGTGAAAGGGTTTCACCCACATGGTAGGTCTCGGTGACCCTCATCTTTCTCTCTCTCTCTCTCTCTCTCTCTCTCTCTCTCTCTCTCTCTCTCTCTCTCTCTCTCTCTCTCTCTCTCTCTCTCTCTCTCTCTCTCTCTCTCTCTCTCTCTCTCTCTCTCTCTCTCTCTCTCTCTCTCTCTCTCTCTCTCTCTCTCTCCCTTTCTCTATCTCGGTCCGTCTTCCCATTCCTACGGACAGTCACAAAATCTACATAATGAGACCAACTCACGCATGATTATTATTACCACATGATTATCATTGCACCGGTAAGCCAGAGTCTACCAGCCTGCATGTACATAGGTATGTATATTGTATACGGTGCGGCGGAGGTGACGAACCACGTCAGGTGTGGCGCAGCGGTGGCCATGGCGGCGCACCGTCCGCCGCCGCCCGGCTAGATGCCGCCACACTATTGATCACAGGCTGAGGCCACAGCCCTGAGAGCTGCGGCCAAAACAAGTTTCATATTCATATGGCGTTCTGAGGCCGGCCAATAGACGGCTCGCTTCCAACCGCCTGTGTCTCGCGTTTCGCCATTGGCTGAGGCGCAGGCAGGTAGAAGATACCACAAAAACGCCACAGCCATAAAGGAGCCGAGAAATCATGCAAAAAGTTAAGACCCAATCAATGCGAGAGCTTTCTCTGGGAGCCTGATGGGGGATCCGCCGGCCATAATTGATAAAAACGATTACTCAAACAGATAAGCCAGCCTAAGAGCCGGCTGAAAGGCCAACAGATGCTGAGAGGCGGCCTCTTGTCATTCTAGACGAGCCAGCCGGAACGACGGCTCCATTCTGTTACAAATTGATGATGTTATGCCATTCAGATGCCATCTCGATCGAGCACAGCGGTGCACTCAAAGGAGGACTCTTGTTGCCTCCGGCACCGTCAGCGGCGGCGGCTGCGGGGCCATTTGAATATGAGAGGACGCGGCGGCGGCGGTCGGGCTGCCTGTCCCACAATAGCGACCATGGTGCGGTGACGAGCGGCCACCGCTCAGCCGTCGGATCGATCCCGAATTCACTATCTGCCACCGCGTCCGGCGTGCGCTTTGTGACAGCCGAATCCACCGACTGGCCCGGTGGCCCGCGGCGGCGCACCGTCGGCATGGTGGCGCACGCTGCGCCGTGGCACGCCCTCCGATCATAAAAACCGCAGCGGCCGCCACCAGGTCGCGCCCCTCCTCCCTCACCAAATCATAACCGCCGTCCAACCACTGCCCGCCGCCGCCGCCGCCATTTTGACTTTTCCATATCATATGTATATCATAACGCGCTCTGATTGGTTGGCGCCGCTGACGTCACCCTCCGATCAATAGCTGCGGTCGGCGTTTTTCGTCGGCGACACGCCCAAAATATTAATATCTGCGGCGGCGCAGCGCCGGCGCGGCGGTGGCGGTTGGAACGGCGCACGCGTCGATCTGCCCGTCGGCGGCGGCGGCGGCGCGGCGGGCGGCGGAGAGCGCTCGGCCCGACGCTGGTCATTTGTTGTGGACAGTATGACAGGTGTAATTAGCCCTCCGCTGGCCGATGGATCTGCCGGTGACATGAGCCCGATTGGGCGCCCCTGTCGCTGTCACCGGCTGTCGTGCGGTGCGCTCCGGTGCGGCGGTGCGGTGGCCCGATCTGCGGCCTGATGCGCCCTCCCTCCCCGCTCCATAGACGGTCGAGCGGACTGCGCTGGCCACGAGGGCGGGCCGATCGGACGGCGGGGCGACACCACACGCGTCCGGACACGGGATCGTAGATTAACGGACTGGCCAGGGGTCAGACGCATTCCCCAGGGATGCTATGTGCTGGAGCGAATGCCGGCTGACTAAAGGCGCCTGAGGGTAGCACATTTCCTATAGGATGGCTCCCAGCAACATCAATATCCCTCACTGAGTCAAGTGAAGACGACAATTTATTGATGCCTTGTAAGGGACAGCAGGATTGAACAAAGTTTCATAATTTGCATGGCTATAGTAGCGTGAAAAAGAAGCATTGAAAAGGTGATTCGAAAACATTTTGTTCAAAATTACTTGCGGTTCGGGAGCCTTCAATAATCTCCAACTTACCATATCTTATTCCAACTGCATATAACTGATGGTGTATTTTCGGCACAGCGGCACAGAACGGGAAGCAAGTGCAACTGAAATGCTCGCTAGTTATTTTAAGATATTTGCACGCAAAGATTTTTCATTCCCTATGCGAATTGTGAATGCATGTAAATACAATGCAAATATACATGTATTTGTATGTGTATGTAAGCCAAATGTATAGGCTTTTAAACCAAGCATTAACCCGCGCCCCACTGGGGTCTGCGTATAACACGCCCTACTGGGGGGGGGGGCTATTCATAGCCCCCCCCCCTCCTAACTCCGAAACTACTGGGCCGATCGTCAAAATTCAAACGGCATCTGATAGCCCCGGAAAAACTGTCGGGCGAAACCTAATTTCCTTGACCTCGAGGTCACCGATGACGTCACAGGTCAGGTCAAAGTAAAAATTATTAGCATTTTGGCTTGTTCACGTTTTGGGCTCTGGCCGCCGTCTTACAAGTCAGATCAGGTTCATTTTTGGTTCACACACTCGTGAACAGATGCTCTAGATACCCTGAGGGTACCAAACTTGTACTTTGATTTTCAGGTCAATAATTTTGATTTTCATTGTCATCACAGGTCACGAAAATATTATATCATGCGTCGGTCACGTGACACATGTTATATGGTCCATTTAGGCCAAAAATTTCGAATTTGATGTCGTCTGTGTCATTTGAGGTAATTTTGAGTCAAATTTAGCTTAGGTCAGGTCACTTTCAGGTCAAAATAGGTTAAATTTTGAAGTTAACATTTTTTAACAAAAAAGTGTCTATTGAATGCAGTTTGAGCTCAGGAACACGATGGTGCTATTTATATTGGCGAACGATGTCAAATACGTGCTGAAAAATTGATTTAAAAAATTAATAATTGTGATTTTTGCAATAATGCGTATAACTTGGCCATTTTTGAAGATATTTAGCTTAAACTTGCTAGACTAGAGTTAGTCATAATAATGCGTTCTATCACATATATTCCGGTTTTTTCGAAAATACAAAAACTTTTTGGAAAAAATGTAAAAATATAAATTTTGAATTTTATTATATGAAATTTTCGGAATTTTCGAAATTTCGAAAATTCGAGATAGCAGTTTGATAGCGCAGTCTATTCTGAGTCCTCTCATGCAAAGAAATTGGATCTAGCTTAAAAACTGAGCTCTTGGGAGCGATTGCCGTGGTTCAATGTTTTGTGTCGAAATCGGCAGAAAACATGACGTCACTCTGACGTCATTTCCGGCCGACCTATGGTAGGTACGAAGCTTAAATTTTGACACAAGGTGTCGAATTGATGCAGCCGAAGGTACTGAAAGTTTGGCGTCGATACGTCAAGCGGTTTGGAAGTTATTGCAGAAAAACGGGAGGGGGGGGGCTATAAATAGCCCCCCCCCCAGTGGGGCGCGGGTTAAGGAATACCCATGGTTGGGATGGGCATAAGGAGCAGCTGACGTTAATCTGCGGCGCGCTCAGTCACCGTTCAAACACACCTCAGACCTTCTCCCCCCCCCCTTCCCGCATCAGATATCGTCTATGGCTCCATCTCCCGAGCCCCCCCCCCCTTCTGTCCCCCCTCAGACCCCGGCCCGTCCAATTAGGCGGCTATATTGATTGGCCGCCGACCGCCAGCGATAGCCGGACGTTCCTTATTTATAGTGCTGCCATATGCAGCGTATTGTGCTGCCAAATCCTGCCATTTGTGTTTCTAGATCGGCATCGAGTATGGCTAACAGATTTGTGATGCAGAAATGCAATAGTTTAGGCATGTATTACAGTACACAAGTTCGATACCAGAGTACGCATGAGTCGTCTTGATGTTATGCAATGCATACCGTTATGTTTTTGCGAACCGTTTATGAAAGATAAACCATTTTTCGGGTCTTGAAACGTCATTGGTTGATCATCTCTTACCTCTTTTGACGATCATGTTGCAGACATTATTAATTACCTGTATGTGTATACATTATAATGAATACCACCATTAAAACTTACTCTAATCAGAAGAGTCTCAGATTTGTTGGCTTAGCAAGTACTATCCTGCCAGATCAAGATCACTTAAAACATCTTAGCAGCGGAACCTATCTGCTGCGCTAATCCAAACATTCAGGAAATATCTTGCAATTATGTAGGACAGGTAAGGTAAGTAGTTAGCACACTTACCAATGAGCCGTTAAACAAAGCAAGGGGACTTTTATGTACATACTTGCTTCTGTGATTTGATTGAAAAAATAAAAAAGTACCAAAGGCAGATATTTATTTTGTTTCATTAGACATTAGCCCTTGAAACGTAATCCAGCAGTAAGAAATGTCTCACTCTCCTTTGCCAATAGTTTTTTTTTTTGGTTGGGACAAAAACAAGATAGACAAGTCAAGATAGACAAGATAGACACTTCCTGCTAAGAAAAAAGTTGCATGAGCTATCGTCAAAAGGTCGTGGAAGACAGCTGACTGCTGAGACAGGTGGGCAGATCACTGCCCTTTTCTCTTTTCCTGTAGTAAAGGTGGATTTTGCATTAGTTGTGCAATCACTATCCCACTTATCAGGTTTTTCTGGTATCATTTGATCGGTATTCCAAGTCTCGATTCTCCTTTCGCATTATCCGTATACTGCAGCATTGGTGCGGTGTAGAGATTGCAATCCCGGAACGTTTTGCCGATCCCGGGATCCCGAAAGTTTTTATTTCGGGATCCCGGGATCCCGGGATCCCGGTCTTGTCACTAAAGGTCGTAAGAATACTTTCCCACTGACATATTTTGCGTCTTTTAGCTTACCACAAACAAAGAGGCAACCAAAAGCCATCCTTAGACCATGTCATTTGCAATAAACACGATTGAATTTGCGAAAGAAACGTTTCGATTTGATTAGCATTAGGTACCCCGATTGGCCTTAATAAAACTGTGCGTCGACCAGTGCGTTTACTATCTCGTCATTCAGACGGGTTCCAGCACATCCACGCCTCACTCACTCTTCGTCTACGCTACTCGTAGTTAGCGCGACAGTTTTAAGCCATTGCTGGTAGGTTTGTCTATTTTAAAACTCGCGACCAGTGTACGCCAAATTTGGCAGCTCCCTATTTCACAATGTTTTCAAGACGTCGCTTGGTCACTTCACCTTCCGGTTCCGCTTTCATCACTAATGTCTCTCAGACTTTGCTCCAAAGTCGCTTTGAGGGCAGAGTCACTGACTGGGAGAGCTCCACTCTACCGTCTTCAACGTTTGAATCAGTGAGCTCTGCCGTCACTTGCGTGACATCTGTGACATCTTTCTGCGACACGAGCTCAAACACTGTCTTGATGATCTCTTTTGTTCCAGCCACGGACGGACAAGTCAGAATCGCTGAACGATCCGTGATCCTGATAGAGATGTCGCTGCACTGATGCTGCAATTTTTTTTGTCGTTCGGGACCCTTTTTGGTACACATTTAAGCGGCTTATCCGCTGTGGATGATACCCGGGAGCTACCAACACGGTCAATTGTGGACGGCCGATAAGGGGTGCCAGCTAAATAGTTTCTCTGCTTTATGTCACGCAGCACCATGAACAGTGTAAACAAGACTCGTGCAGCGGCTGCATTCTTTTTATGGCGAAAAACTGATTTTTTTCGGGATCCCGGGATTGACGGAATTTCGGGATCGGGATCGGGATTAAAATCCCGCCGGGATCCCGGGATCCCGATCCCGGGATTGCAATCTCTAGTGCGGTGATCCTGCGTATAATCATTATTTGTTAGCCCTCTGTTTGATTTATCATTACCCTGCCAAGTACCTACCAACACTCCGCAAAGCTCAGTGCCGTTTTGCCTCAGCAGTCAGCGAGTAAGTATAGGCACCTGGCTGTTGGCACGGCCCCATTGAGGGTTGCCACGACCACGTGCCTCTCGGCTCAGCCTCCGAGCGCCCCGAACTGACCACTCCTTGTCCAGTTAACCGAAACATAGCTCCGCACGGACCGCCGCGCCTCAAGTTTTCTGCCGTTTTTACGAGCCACCGGGGTGCGCCGGCCGCCATCGGCTCCAAGTTATTTCTTTAATCTCCTTTCCATTTCCTCGTTCATATGTGGCGCGGCGAGCGCCGGCGATCCCTGGGAGGCCGTTACCTCGGCGGGGCTCGTTCGACAATCTATGATGGCAATAAGTAGCCGGTGGTCAGCGGTCCAGCCAAGATGGCCGCCGGCGGCGCGCACCGATGCACTATCAGCGCGGCGACAATAACGGCCGAGAGACGTGCCGCTTTATGACCAGGATCGCTCGATATGTGTACCCTCGGGCACGGTGAATGGACGCGCTGCACCGCGCACAGAATCCAAGATCAATCCGGCTAAAAGGCGGTAAAATCCATACGGGCGAGCCGACCGCCGCGCCGGTCAGCAGCCGGCCTGGACGATTATGTTCGTCGATAGATGCGGTCGGCGGCCTGTCGGAAGCCGGCTGAGAGCGTTACGACAGTTCCGACGACGGTGCCGACGACGACGAGCAGCTACCGGTGACCGCGGGCGGGGCGGTTCAGAATCCGACGCGATGCTGGAGGGAGGGCTGTCTGGCAAGACTGTCTGATTGAGTGGTAAGACACCGGAGATGGGTCTAGGAAACTGCGGTCAACTCTGAGACTTTGTCATAGCAGCAGAGTTGTGGGGTCATACACGACAGATGAGCGGTCGGTGAGCGCGAGCTCGAATGCAGCGACAGTAAGCTCCTCCATTGGTCTGAAGAGCGGCAGTGACTACCATCCAATCAGCCCGTCCACGCCGCAAAGGTCAGACACTGCTGACCGCACCTGCGGGGGGCGGGCCACCGGAGGTGAGCTAAAGAGCGGCTCACACCGCTGCCGGCATCAATCGCGACCGAGTTCCGCCATTTGGCCTCCGTACGGTCGGAGGACCTTGGGGCGCCTCCCACACCGGTAGCAGAATGGTAGAGGGCCGCCTCCTGTCTGAAGGGGCGCCCACACCGAGCAGAGCTGACACAGTGACACGGTAGCACACTGACACGGTGGCTTCCGACCCATGACACGCAACGTAGTGTGCCCTTGCCCGTGACACAGTCACACAATGATGTGGCCGTGAACGGTAACACACTGAAATGTTAATAGCCGGTGCTCGACCATTGAAACTGCAACACCAAGTTCCTGATAGTGGTACGGCGATACTCAAACGTACGAGCTCCATACGACATAATAATGAGACCCTGAGAAATTACATCATTTCATACCGGCTATCCATGACACACTCCATATTGATACAAATTCAAATAATCCGCATCGACCACGTGGACACTCGTCCTTACCGATCCTGCGCTGAATTTTGTACAGTGGACACTCCATAACATCCACCGGTGCCGGTTTTCCATTGCCCCAAGTGGCCGGCGGCGCCGAGCCGCCGATCTTCCACCCCGTTACTTCCCCGGCGACGGCCGGTCATCGAAATATGCGCCAATAATTCGCGCGCGCGCCACCACCGCTGCCGTCGGCGCCGACAGCGCGCCACCCAAGGTATGAATAATACAACGGCCATGGAGATGGAAGCTATGTTTAATTCTTGATTGCTTTTCAAATGATGTGCGCGCCGGCGCGGCCCCGGGGATCGGGCGTCGGATAATGTGGCGCGCTGCGGCGGTGCGCCGCTGTTTGCCGCAGCTGCGCTATTGTTGCCGCCCGGGACGCAGCCGATCATCGCATCGTGGCGCTGTTGGCGGCGGTGCGGCGCGCTCGGAGCGGTCGCGCCGTCCAGGCCGGCCCATTGGCATGCAGGATGCACCGGTGATCGTTCGGTCGGTGCGTCAAAACAAAACGGAGCCAGCGCGCCCGCCGCTCCGCCCGCCATTTACAAAGGAAGGCGGCAACCGAGCGAGCTGAGACATCAAGGAAAACCGGGCTGCGACGCTGTGTGACGGAAGAAAAGACAGAGATACGTTGTTCGCATTCCATTTTCAATGGCTTTTCATTTTTTAGGTCTCCTCAGTTTGTGTTTCGATGAGATAACGGCTGGGGAGTTAGCAGCAATTTGTTATTAGGTGCAATTATAAAGGTATATCTGTATTATTTTCTATTCATGCTACGCCATGGTAAGACAGATGTATTGTGAGACCTATGCATTGAGAGTAGTCTAAAAATAAGGCATCGCCATTTCGATTCTTTTCAGGTTTGAAGAAACTTGGAGATAAGACAATGCTGCACTGCTGTCAAGGCTAACCATGGTTCCCCTTGATGTTGGCAGAAAAAAGAAATGTTGTTAGAAGTTGAGCTCATCATAAGCTCAATCGTCTTGTCATTCGCATGACTATCTTCTCGGTAAGCACACTGAAAAAATGCAATCAGAAGTAAGCATCCTCCGGTCCATGGGCTGGATCCGCCCTGCAGCGCGACTGCCTGACGTCTGACATCGGCAAACAATTCAAACCTCACTTTTGCACGCTGACACAATAGCATAAGAGCGTCCAAGAGCGATATTCTTTATTTAATGACACGGGGCAATACTTTGCAGCTATCATAACTTCGTAAATTATTCACTACGCCGTCATAATTAGCTACCAAATGTTGCATGAAATTGTCATGTGTGTCATTGTTGTGAAATTGTCATTGAGACTGTCCAATGTCCATGACATGTCGACGTCCGTCGACGTTCGTCCGTCCTCTCGACCACTCTACTTTTTTATTCGACCCGCATCTACCCTCTCCCCCCCAAAAAAATATGCTGACCTCTGCAATACGTATACAACACATGTGCTCTCTTAGATAGGCATTTAACCCGCGCGGGGCTGGGGTCTCCAGCCGAACGCGCGGGGCTGGGGGGGGGTAAATTTTACCCCCCCTGTTATCTCCCGAACTAATGGTCCGATTTGGAAAATTCAAACGCCAATCGAAAGCTCTCATCACGAACTACTAAAAACATGTACTTAATTTAAAGTTTAAGGTCAAGGTCAAGGTCAGGTCAAGGGTACAAATTGCAAGTTTCTACAGTATCGGCCTTGCACCGTAGTTGCCGAAGAATGGAGTCATGGACTGAGACTGATCGCCCAAAACGTGTTCTTAGGCTACCAAGACAATATTCGTTGCATACAACATCATTCAGAGGTCAAGGTCAAGGTCAGGTCAGGTCAGGTCAGGTCACCAAAAAACAAAATATAGAAAAGGGCATGTGCGACACATGTTTTATGGGTCATTTTACTCATAGAATTCAATAGGCACACTCAATAAGTGATATGGACCGCCTCTGGATGAATTTCAGGTCGAGTTCAGGTCAAGGTCAGGTCAAGTGAGGTCAAATTTTGAAGTTGGTTGTTAAGGCCTAAAAAGGTGTCTATCTGATGCAGTTTTTCACGGCGAATCGAATGGTGATATTTTTGTTTCCGTACGAGGTCTAGAACTTCCAAAAAAGTCATTTTTCAAAAAATTTGTGTGTCGTGACGTCATAAAATTTTGAATAACTCCCACATTTTTGAACCGATTCTTCTAAAATTTGGTATGTAGGTGCACATAGACCACTTCTCTGACATATATTCCGGTTTTTTCGATAGACTCAAAATTGTGGATTTTATAATGATTTTCCCAAAAAAGTCAGTTTTTTGAAAAAAATTTAGGCCAAAATCCAAAATTTTCAAAAAACCGAGATAGCCATTTGATAGACAAAGTAAAATTACGTATAACCTTTTTTGTTACGTCTTGATTCCTTTAAAAATGAAGATGTTAGCGGCGTTTGAACTTTTGCCGTTTTTGAGGCGAAAATGGCGAACATGACGTCACTAAAACGTCAATTTCTCAAAAATTTTCCGACGGATTTCGCTCAAATTTTCAGGGAACGTGTCAAATTGATGTAAGAAAAGGTACTGAAAGTTTGGCGGCGCTGCGCGCCGCCGTTTTTGAGATATCGCAAAAATTCGCGAGGGGGGGTAAAATTTACCCCCCCCCAGCCCCGCGCGGGTTAATAGTCTAGAGATTTATATAAAGGTCATGGTCGGAAGGAAATCTATAAAATCTATGAAATCTATGAAATGAATATGACATCTTTATTGTATGAAGATAGAAGAACAATGCAGAGTACCGTGTTGGCTCTCTGCTGAAGCAGACTTCGTTCAAAGTAGGGCGATCGCTGCACGTGTTGGCATAGCCAAGCATGACGATCGTGCGTGTTGATATAGCCACGCTGCGCTAATATCTCCCCGATGTTTGATCAGGTGGGGGGGGGGATGGTGAGGCCCGTAACGAAAGGTGCCTTATGGAGGGGGAGAGACAAAGGCCAGCTCATGGTGCTACAGGCGGCGACACCGAGCACGAGGCTGTGAGTTACACTGCAGGACACGTGTAATGCAAGGGCTAGAACTTAGCAGATATGTGCAGGTGCACTAATGCAGATCCCTGTGATGTCGAAACTGGAAGGCATTAGGACAAAGAAACTGAATGTCCGATCGCATGTTGATGATGTACATACGCGTTATTATTTTTTAATTCACTTGATCTGTTTATTTTTTTTTCACACCAAAAACGTCTGCATATAGATTGCAGCGAAAAACTATATTGCCGCAATAGACGGCTAACAAGTTACTTTCGCATCCTCAGCTTTATACATACAAATATAAAAGATAAAGTTGTGAATTGATTTTTATTGCATCGAACTTCGAAGCAGCGCATTTGGACAGTTAAGCTGTCAAACTTAGCACCTGCAGTCGGGTCAGACAGTCAAATTTAGCACATGCAATTGTGATGAAATGGCTGCTCCAGTGCCCCTATACATAATTACGGTGGCGACAAACAAAAAAAAAAAAATGATCCACCTGTTAACCCTCGCGGGCGTTTTTCGCCCCCCCCCCCCTGGCGAATATTTGCGATAGCTCCCGAACGCTTAGGGATAAGAAAGCGAAACTTATAGTACCTTTTCTCCTATCAATTTGATTTGACATCTTCTGATGTAAAACAATTTGACCTAGCCCTATTGATGACGTCACAAGGTCCATTTTTCTAGAGCCCTGCACGGCAAACTTCGGCGTCACAGACGCAAACTTCAAATAGCTGCTAAAAATAGAGTTTTAGAGATAAAGACAAATTACGAGCACGGTTGTGTAGCGTTTGACCTAGAGAAAAATATAAAAAAAATATTTTTGGTGAACTGAGGTCAGAGGTCAGGTCAACGACCCCGAAATGTGGTTTTAGTTTTTCGCAAATAACTTCGACAAAAAAGGTCCTAGAGCTACGGCAATGGTACCATCGAATTTGCCTTGTCAAGCCGCGTCGAATGATATATATTTTGTTCGGAAAAGGTCAAGTTTTATGTTGACCTCATGTGAAGGCAAGATGTGCGAAAAAGTGCAAAGTTTGAGGTCAATTTTGAGCGTGACCTTGACCTTGACCTTTAATTTTAAGCACATTTTCGGAATCCTCAGATTCTCTTCTTTCGTTTGACACCCAATATTGCCGGTTTGATGCAGCCTGCCGTCCTCTAGAAGGCTTACTTTGAGATCACTACACATGTGCCGGTTTTTGCCTTTGACCTTGACCTCTGACCTTGAAAATTGACCTGAGGTCAAAAATTTTAGGTGTTTTAGAATCTTCTCTTAAGGACCTTTCGTTTGGTATCGCTTTTGTTTCCGTAGCTCCCTTATTTACGGAGGTAGACAGGGGGGGGGGTGAAAAACGCCCCCCGCGGGCTGCGGTGGTTGGGATTACCTCCGGGCCCGGCCGGGTTAAGGAGGCTAACGACACCAATGTCCATCTTCTGTTGCGTCTGGTGTTACTGTTGCGTCGGCTGTGGTGCCCGATTCACCTGTGGATGACAGGTGAGTGGCACGTATGTAGTTGGCGAGTGAGTGGGCCGGTACTCTTCACCAGTTGACTGCTCCCTGACAGTCCGGACTCCCCGCCCTCTTCCTCCCCGCGGCGCCGGAAAGGGAACACAGGCGCCACGTGCCGGGCCGCCGCCGGCCTTCCCTCCCCCTTCCCCTGTCACAGGCCGCGGCTCCAGTCCCAGATGCATTTTTTATTCCGGCTTGTCAAATAAATATCGCTGTATCCAATTACTCGGAGATTTTGCCGCCGGGTTATTTGCATTAGGCGTAAGTCAGCAGAGCCATCATGCCATATAGGGGTTAATTTGAGGGGTTAAATTGCAGCGGTGGGGAGCGCGGCCGGCGGCGGCAGGGGTCGGACGCCGCGCCGCCGGAGCCGACACAACAAAGGCCACGCAGCGGGGAGGCGGAAACTGACGGCCATATCCTGGCAGCCGAATGGCAGAGGCAGCAGCAGATCCAATCAGCCAACTGGTCAAATGATACGGCTGTCCAGTTCCACTGGGTACCTATGTGACGCCAATGTCGTGGATTCTTTAGAGTATGTTTTTCATTAAGAAAAAAATATGTTATGCCTGAGTAGAATGTAAGGTGTTGGAGGCACAGTAAAGATTCAACAGATAATTTTTAAGGGGCATTTAAATAATTAACAGCTATCCACAAACGCACCAAAAAAGGCTTACAATAACAGAATCACGCAATGTGGAGCGCAATATGCAATGTACATACAGAGTGTTGTTGCAAAATTGATAGCAAAGCAAACTTTTGACACTGCACTTGGATATGCCGAGCCACACTTTGGAAGGTAAGCACACATACCTCTATTTGCCAGCGATGTGTGACAGGTTAACATCACTCATTCCTCTCCAAGCCTATGTATTTCACAATGATATTATACAGCCCACACTCGTAATATTGCTTCACTTTCTGTCTGTCTAGCCACGTCGCCTATCGTCGCTGGCGTCGCATATCTTCCCCCCTACCTCCGCCGTCGTCGTCGGGGGGTGATTATGAGCACCACTTAACCCCACAGTGGAGGGTGCCGCTCCCGCAGCTCATCTGCATAAACGGCCAGATAGGTCACCATAAAGAGGCGGGCCGCCGGCGCCGGCCGCGCGCCGCCATCATCGCCGATCGTTTAATACGGGCATCCATCAGCCGGGGCCGAGTTGTACCCCTCCCCCTCCCCGTCCCTCTGCGGACTGGACGGCCCGTTCCCGTCCCCTACTGCGTGTAAAGAATGGCGAGGAATATCTGGAGACTCATCGCGTCAGCATTGTACGAATGGAGCTTCCTACGAACGCTTTTGTCGACAAATATTTACGAAAAAAGACGGCATCCTGGGTCATGGAACTGACCTTTGAATATTTCATGTTGATACGACCTGAAAATTGGGTATTGTTGGATCATTTTTGTTGAGAGTAGCGTGCTCATGTTCAGATACTTCATATTTTTAATTTACATACCAACGCGGTTGTATGCCAAAGTCCTAAGCCAATGCTAATCCTCGGTGGCTGAGGGGTGCCCCCTAACGCTTTTCCACTTTGCGCAGAACGCATTGGCGATGAAAAGCTAAAAACAGCATAAGCACGACCTTAACTTTAAGCCAGTTCTTGTGGCACTGCTGCATACGAGTATTCAGTTTGCAGGTCAGGTCCTGATCATTGAACTATGACTTCAACGTCTTAAATGAAACTCTGCAGGGTCCTAAACTATCGCAATCTTGCGACACCCTCAATGCCACAGATAATCTTTTTTTAGAAGATTGAGGTTTACAGAACGTATCAAACTCCTGAGTATGTATGCACCTTTTCTATATCTCGGAATTTTCATGTCGTCTGAGTCTGACGTCAGTTCGATTGTACGTGACCTCATCATTAAAGGAAAATAAATGTAGGAAATATAGCACTGTTAATAAACAATATAAGGCAAATAACAATATATAATACGTAAATAATACAAAGCTAACTGAAGCATGAATTGGTGATTTCATACACGATGATTTCATAAACAAGCTCCGATGGTTAACTTTTTCATTCAGCATTTGAGCATTGATGACTTTTCGTGACGTCATATCGACACCTTTTTTTAAACCCCACATCTGCTCTCCGGTGAATTTCCGGGAAGCACGAAAGATCTCTTTTTAGAAGTGTCCAATCGTCCGATCCTGATCAAATTTGTGTGTTCGTAAGCTTGCTCTGGCATTGCTTGATCTGCCAAGACAGACAAACTTGAGAAAAATCGAGTGGCTGTACCTTTTTTGAAGGTTTCTAAACAACTTGTCTGAACTTCACGGGAGAACAAATGTGAGGTTTAAAAAAAGGTGTCGATATATGAAGTGACTAAGGTCACTGGAGTCATATTAGTAGTCAATAAATCAATAGCAATCGATCAACCTGAGCTAGCGAGACGGAAATCCACCAATGGATTCAGAAAAACCTGCCGAAACGACTGATCAGTAGCATGACCTGATATCTCCTTCGACCAATATCGTTATCTATATTGCAACTTGAGTGACTTTAACTTGACCTTGACCGGACGTCAAAAACCTATGTTGACCTTTCCCAAACAAATGTATATTGACTACCTAAACATGAGGAATACGATTATGCCAAAATTGCCGCTATGTGACCATTTTTGACGAAGCTTTTCACCACAAAACGATCGCCACTCACTGCACTAAACGATTTATTTGTGGCATTTGGCTTAACCTTAGAGGTCACTGGTCGATTCGAGATTTTGAAGTCGGGTATCAGTCGTTACATCTCGTAGCAGTGCATGCACAATCGTTTTTTTCTTCTTCTTCTTCAAAGCACTAGCTTAGTAAGGGGCGAAACGGCAGGGGAGTGGGTTCCAACAACCGTCTCGGCCGCCCTGTTCCGACCAGACCAGATATCGTCACCAAATTTGTGCCGCTTTTATGTGTTACCAGTTACCACAACCACGATGGGCGATCATCTTTGAAAGTGTGACTTTGACTGACAGTGACCTAATTTGGCCCCGTGACTTCAGGTCTCCAAAACGATTTTACAAATGTTGGCATCTTAAAAGAACTATAAGAATTGAATTAAATATGTATTAGCATAGATAGCATGATACATGATTCATGTTGTCTATGATATTGTTGTATATGATGTTTGTATATGATTCATGTTGTATATGATAAAATATATCAAGCACCTAGTACTGACAAACATCAGTTCAATGAAGAACTTGAAAAACTACTCATTTGGCTTAACAATCTTAACAAGGTCACTTTGATTACTGGTGACTTTAACTTTGATCTTTTCTCAATTGGATCCAATCCAGCTGTTCAAGCTTTTCTACATAACCAACTGTCTCATGGCTTTTTCCCTACCATTTCAAAAACAACACGCTCCTGCCACCCATCTCACACTCTTATCGACAACATCTTCTGCAATGATTTGACAAGGGTGGCACACTCGGGCATTATCCTAAGTGATCTATCCGATCACTTTCCTATCTATGCATCTCTAAATGTTCACATAAACACTGCTAAGGAGCAAATAAAATTGACAAATGAGCAACAGATATTTGATTATAGGAAGATTGATGAATTCAAATCCTATATATCAAATGGACTTAGAAATATTTATCAAGAAACTTGTACTTATACCATGGCAAACAAAATAATTGAAACATACAACAATGGTATAACAGCCTTCTCTTACACAAAAAGATTCACCAGGAAAGACCATCCGAGGATGCCATGGATCTCTCCAGCTATTCTTACCTCTATTACCCAAAAAAACAAGTTGTTTAAAAATAAGCTAAAAAATCCTTCACATAATAATACAACTCAGTACAATCAATATCGGAACATTCTCACGCGCGTCATTAGGTCTGCCAAAAGATTGTATTACATTAATGAGTTCAATAAAAACTCTGGCAACTCCAAAGAAACATGGAAAACTATACAATCTTTGATAAACACTGGCAACAATACTGATGACATTCCTTGCGAAGTTTCAGATGGCAATGACAAAACAGTAACTGATGATCAAAATATTGCAGAAACCTTTAACAAATTCTTTTCCGAGATAGGTGAAACTTTAAGGAAAAGGATACCACCTTCACCATTTGACCCACTGAGCGAAGTACCATTCGTGCATGAAGAAATGGATTTAACTCTTACAAATGAACAAGAACTTATCGATATAGTTAATAAACTGAAAAATGTCGGTGCTGGTATCGACAACATTAACTCTAAATTGTTTAAAGCTTCATACAAGGCCATACTAAATCCTTTACTTTACTTCTTGAACACCTGTTTAAGCAAAGCTGAATTTCCATCACCCCTAAAAGTGGCAATCATCAAACCAATATTTAAGGATGGCGATAAAAAGCAAGTGGGTAATTATAGACCAATTAGCATTTTACCCTTTATTTCAAAAATTCTTGAAAAACTAATATACCGAAGGCTCATTGAGCATCTTAACCGAAGCAACATTATTCACTGTAATCAATTTGGTTTTCAAAAAGGAAAGCCAACTTATATGCCGATTCTTCTTCTACAAGATATAATTACTAAAGCCTTTGAAGAGGGCAACTTTGCGCTCGGCTTATTTCTAGATGTAAGAAAAGCTTTTGATACGGTGCACATTGATTTGCTTCTACAAAAACTACAAAGGTATGGTATAAGACACAAATCACAACAAATATTATCTTCATACTTGCAAGAAAGGAAGCAATGTGTGAAAATAAGAAAAGCATACTCATCTGTCAAAAATGTTACTATGGGAGTTCCACAGGGATCGATCTTGGGTCCTCTGTTACTTATATTATATATAAATGATTTACCAAACATCAGTCCTGACGTAACTTGCCTCTCCTATGCAGATGACACTGCAATCATATTTAAAGATAAATGCATACATAGCCTACAAAGAACTGTAAATGAAGTTACTGAAAAAGTCAGTAACTGGTTTCATGCAAACTTTCTTTCTCTAAACGGCACAAAAACTTTCACACAGCATTATGCAACTCAGTCTTCAGGATTAAAAGTAAACGTAGTACTTGATTCAACTGATATTAAAGAGAAAGAGTTTATCAAATATTTAGGAGTCTTCATCGATAAGTCATTGAAGTTCACAAAACATATAGACTATACATCAAATATCGTTAGCAGGAACATCGGAATAATGGCAAGAGTACGCTTCTATATTGATAAGAGAACGACCCTCCTTTTGTATAATGCCCTAATTCTTCCATATCTTAACTATTGCTGTATCGTTTGGGGAAATAATTACCATGCTCAGTTAGAAAAACTCATCATATTACAAAAGAGAGCTGTCAGACTAATTGAACGAGTTTCAGAGCTCTGTGCCTATTTTCAAAAAATATAACTTATTAAGGATAACTGATATAGCGAGATCTCATATGCTTCTTGTTATGCACAAATTTATTAAAGAACAACTTCCAGAAACAATTAACAACCTGTTTGATTTGAGTCCCGAAAACCATGCCGGCACGAGGCGTACCACTCGCTTCAACCAGCCCTTCTCTAATCGCAACTACAGACTATTTACTATCAGATTTCTAGGTCCTAGATTGTGGAATAGCATTGTTGCACCTCTTTTCACAACTGTTAATCATATTCCATCTTCAAAACAAATAATAAAGAAGGTGATACGCAGACACTTTGTTGATTCATACAACACTTAAGATAAATATGAACAATTAATGAACAATCAAAACAATAATAAGAATAATCAACTTCATAGCGACAAACATTATTCCTACCTATATATTGTGTATAGCTATACTGTTCGTATATCGTTAGGGGTTTGTATAAATATGTGCTATTTCCACGGTGTACTCTGCGTTGGAAATAGTACATATTACCCACTTTGGTTTGTGGGATGCATATGTGTCGTGTGTGTATGTGTGTGTGTATGTTTCGCGTACATGATACATATGCATATGCATGTATGTACGTATGTGCATGTCATGCATGTACACAACATAACGATTCGTATATACCTATTTTAAATACCAACTACAATAAATCCTTGTGTGCCGCCCTTCTCAATCATTGTCTATTTCAATTTGCATATTTGCCTTATGGTAAATATGCAAATTGAATGTAGGTTACATGCATTACCTACATTGACATCTATACAACTTATTGTACTAATTCTTATAATACTCTAGTCCGTGCTGTTTCCTGAGGTTCTGTCTGGCAACAAGCCTAGCTTAGCCGGACGGAGCCAAGGGTTTCGGCAATAAAAATAACCTTGCAAGAACATGACCAGGCATGCTTTTCCCCACCTTGAGTATGAATGCGTATTGCGTTAATTACTAACACTGGTATAAATGATAGTTGCTTGTGTTGGTATAGTGGGCAGTCATTTTGCTTCACTTG
Organism: Amphibalanus amphitrite; assembly: GCF_019059575.1. Lineage (NCBI taxonomy): Eukaryota > Metazoa > Arthropoda > Thecostraca > Balanomorpha > Balanidae > Amphibalanus > Amphibalanus amphitrite. The sequence continues at coordinate 87,680 of NW_024882477.1, read as the reverse complement.
GCAATGACTACTTTCCTCCTTTTTGGCGTACTTACTAACATTTTTAGTAGTATTGCATGCGTTATTTTTTATTTATATTTTCCACTTCTTAGCAGGGAGTGCCGCGACTTGATCAATTTATTATGTTACCTGGTGTTAAAGTAAGGTTTCTGTGCGTCGCCGGGACTGTGGGAGGGGGCACTCCTGGTTACCTGATCATGGGTAACGGACTATCTTAGGAAAAAAAAATATTATCAGGCATACCATATGAATACATTGAAATAGCGTTTCAGAAACCTTAAAAGGTTCACCTTCTGCTGAATATTGTTTCTACAAACAATGCAAATCGGTTCTCTGCAGCAAACTTTCAATGTTTTCCCCTTCAATTGAGAGTACCAACTGAATCGTTCCATCACTCCAATTCGCACCAATGTTCTGTTTAGTTTCCCCAGCGACACAAATGGAAAATACATGAGAAGGTATCCTGCCCGCAGGGACATGTCGAGGCGAGAGGCACCGGAACGTGGAGCCCCAGCGGTGCCGTTGTCTCTCAATAATTCACACCATCTGTGTATCAATCTCCGGGGAGCCAGCGAGCTGTCGGCACCTGTATGGATCAGAGGCCTTCCTCTGACGTCAGGAGACAATATAGAGGTGATGGTGGACACGTCGGGATGGATAAAAATGTGATTGTGACCCAGGACACATCGGGTAGTGTGGCTTTTGTAAATAATCAGACATGACTGAGTTTTATTCACGGTGTTGCCATCAATCGTGAAGGTAGTGTGGCTATAAAAGGATTTCGGGAGGTAGAGATAGTGGTGAGGCTGATGGACTAAAACAATTAACTTACGCGTTTTCATACCCGCCGTTCTTTTATTTATCTTCAACTGACGCGTCAAAATCGTCAAAGCCTAAAAACCACCCTTCCGCAAATGAGCGTTAGTGCCTTCCTCATGGCGCGTGTCATCAGGGCCATTACTTCTGATGTCTTCGTCGGACCATAGGTCAAGTCGCTCCCGTATCCGCTTGTAACAGGGAAGTCCCGAACCCGAACTTTTCACATTTGTCCGTCCAGAGTTTCAGAGGTAGGTCATCCTCCTCGGTCCTCCTCTCCGTTGTGCGGAAGCCTCACAATTTTCTTTTTTCCGCTCGTGGTTCAGGTGGCTTTTCCTCTGTCCGCCGGTTATTCCTCTTTCCGTCAGAAAGTCCGAAAACTTATCTGTCCGCCCGTAGGCCTAGCAGTTGCGCCTCTGCCCATCCGGAGACCCCAAAAATTTCCCCTGTCTACCCGGAGGTCCGGACAGCCGGCCTATCCGGTCTCCGGACACCGGACTTAGCGGTCCGGACTCCGGACTCTTTCCGGACAGCCATGGGAGCTAGTAGCTACTCATAGCTAGTGACCGACAGGCGACAAAGTGCTATGGCTTAATCACGTGACCGTTCCTTGTCACCTGAAGCTGAGATGTGAGAATGGCTACTGAGCAGTGAGCAGTGAGCCCTGTGAGCGCTGTGCATACCTACTGTGAGTAACAAGTGAGTAGCAGGTAGGTATAGTGAGTATGGGCGGATCCAGAAAAGCGGTCTTTGACACTGCGGTGGGAGGGGTTCTCCGAATACCACGAATATAATTCTCCGAATTAAAAAAAAAACTCAAACTTCGATTCCTTACGCAGTGGGTATGCAGTGCACTGCATATGCGTTTTGAAACAAACTCCTCTAACAAAGTTTGAAAGCTTTCTTTCCATTCTAGAAAAATGGGAAAACTAATCGAATTCGGGCACCACGAGAAAGGGTATTTACGCCATATGTCCCACCGGCCACCCCCTTCCCATTTGATCCGTCAGTCAACCGTGAGAAGTAAGCAGTGAGCACTGAACAGCGAACAGCGAACGAAATAGGACCTGCTGTGTCACCTGGCGTACACCAGCCGTAATAATAGTACATGAGGCTCTCACGGTCCCAGATGGCGCTGGCGTTGCTCGCCAGACTGGGGAACGGGCCTTCGCAGACAGCCAAAACCAAAGTCACGCCGGTAGGTGTGGAGCTGCTTTTCTTATGCGTTCTAAAGTAAACGAATGCATCTAGAGAGTTCTGCCTAAACCAATACCTCATCAGGTCCTCCTCTGGGTTGGGGTGACGCCTACAGACAACAGCTGCAATGTCGTCTGACACCACTAATTGAACCAATCGAACAGTACTGCTACCTACCCTACAAACAATGCTCGTTCGTTAGTAGAGCGGCAGAGCTGCTAAATCGGCATCACTTGCGCTTGTCAAACCGGAAACCTGTCGCTGTCTTCAGACTGAAACTGGTCAAAAACATTTCGAAATCGGCAATATATTTATGACTCATGAGCGATCACACGGAAATGGACAGTACGGGAGTCCCACGTGCATCACGACCAATCAAAGGCCCATGGCGATACAGAAGAATCGCATAGTGGGTTAAATGCCTAAAAGCGGTATCAAAATATTGATATCAGTATGCTGGATGATTGCATTCACAGCATAATGGTTAGTTGAAAGTTGTAGTGCACCAGGTAGGTCCAACAGGCACAGTATTTTGCATAAGGTCACTGCGAATAATGGATATGTTGACACTGCATCATGAGCCGTAGCACTTGAAGATTGCAGAGAACTTTTAAATGGCCTTTCCACTATACCATCGAAGCTTTATGCAATATGCTCAATCCCACAACAGCTCGAATGGTTTGGAACCATCAGACGCTACACACTACATTATCGATCACGAGAAAGCGCTCGGCGTCACAATAAACAATCCCTAAACAAGGACACATACCGAGACGGACACGGGCGATCACAAAGAAGCTGCATGAATCAACAGATCGCATCATCAGCAATCGGCGGAAGCCCAAGGGACTAACCAAAACAGCTGAGCTGGCGATCGTTGTCAAGAACAAATGGAATTATCCGAGGTATACACATTTACCGCCCTGTGGGAAGTCGCCACATGGAAGTCTGGAAACACTTTCCACCAACTACTGGCACTAGCAGCTAAACGCAATACGATAGCAATCCAAAACATAAAACAATCAAAGCAACGTAGCATAAATCAAGCAAATAAACATACCGTGCTGCATAACTAATCAGGATAGTGTTTTGGTCTTAAACCCCAAATAATGTCACAATTAAGTAAGCGATTATTACGATTGCCCGCACCTGACACCCCGTTCATTGTTGGCATTTTTTGTAGCGTTTTTTTATCCTGTTCACTAAATTTGTTCGAATCAATGACGCTAAGATGATAATCCGATGGCGTACTGGAGCTCGGAACCAAACATCACCATGATCCAGGCGTAAAGACACAGGTAGTGAGCAGAGGCTGCACGTAGTTTGCCACAGGCGACCCAGGCGAGTGGAGCGGCCTACACGCCATCTACAGGCCCGGATTGAAGTAGAGCTTCTTGGACCAGCCGCGCTGAGCCGTCTCGATGGTCTGCTTTTCATTTCTGCTTGTTACCATACTAGCCATACGATCGTGTACGACCATGTGAAGCTCCGATAGTGTATGACTGTGCGCCAGCTCGGCAAACACCTGGCAAAGAACCTGAACCAGCCACGTGCCGTGGTCCAGGTCTCGCATCGACACATATCCAGGGATTGACGAGTACGTAAGGAAGATATCGCCGTACTCCGCTACCGTCTGAACCGGACTAGACATGGCCTTACCGTCTGTTGCCTGACGGCCCGAATCCATCAGCCGCGACGCAATGTTACCCTCCGCGCCGCGACACGCCTGGAACAGCATCCACTTGGGCTTGCCGGTAAGGAGAGGCGCCGCCTCGTGCGAGAAACAGCTGATCACCTGTTCTACCCCCAGCGTGCGCGAGTCGACACCGTAAAGAACGTGCTGTCCACCGTGCGTGAGCACGGCCAGCACGGCCATGTCGTACATGCCGTGCTCCGGCCGCTTGGCGAACGCGCTGATGGTGGACAGAAGCTGCGCACGGTCCAGGTCCCTCTCCAACTGCACCTCGAAGCCGAGCTGCTCCAGAAGCGAGGGCAGCGCCACCTCGTCTCGCTCGCCACCCTCACGCGTCTCGTGCATATCGGTGTCGCGGAAGTTAATGTTGCTGATGACGAGCGCCAGACCTCTGGGTGACGATATCATTCGGTAGGTGTCCCTCTCCGAGCCGCGGACTGTGTCTGCGGGCCGCAGGTGTAGGCTGGGACCGGGCGCGTCGGGGCCGTCCCCGGCGGCCGGCGGCGGCGGACGGTCTCCGGTCAGTGGCGGTCGCTCCTGAACCGGCGGCGGCCGGTGGACTGGGGTGGTCGGGGTGCAGTGAGGGGCTCTCTGAGCCGCCTGCCGGGCGATGGCGGCCGCTGAGATGGCCGCCAGGGCCGCCGGCGATAGGTCCGCGTGGGTCAGACTCGGCCGCAGCAGTTTGGCCGGCTCCAGCTGCCCCGTCTCCAGCAGGGCCTTCACCAGGCCGTCGAAGGCGTCCGGTCCGCGGCGCGGTATCTCGAGCAGCAGCCGGCGCAGACGCTCTCGCGGCCGGGGCTCCACGTCCAGCTCCTCGCGGAAGTCGAGCGTGAGCACTCGCAGCCGCTGCAGCTGGTCCAGCAGCTCCTCAGACAGCTGCACGGACGCTAGCAGGCTGGGCAGCTGCCTGCGGATCGTCTCCCGGTCGGCGTCATTCATCACTGATCACCTGCAAGCAACAGAAGCCAACATTATCTGTGTAATTATTGCGAATACTACTTGGTATATAATTACCTTTAATGGCCTTCATATTGGTTATAAAACGATCTTCAAAATGATTGAAATGACCTACCTCACAATGATGATTGGCGGCATTTAAACACCTATATTTGTATGTTAAAGGAAAAAGTAAATGGTGTTTACTGTTCAATGTGTAAACTTTTGAAACAGAAATGTCATTGTCATATGACAAAAACATAAGTTCCTTCTATGCTGTAGACTAATAATAACATTCTGTCGAGGAGGGCATTCGTTGGATAGTTTAGTTCGGAGTCTTGAAAGCTAGAAGTATTGCCTTGCCTACATGGTTATGGCTCCCTGAGAAAAGCGCCACCCATGGGGCTATGGGCATGGCATTTAGAAGACTCCATGGGATTACTCGTCCTGTAATAACCCTCGCCGGACCTATTGGTTTTCTACATACGCGCCGGCCGAGGGGGGGGGGGCGGCGGGTACGACCACCCCCCCCCCCCTCGCCGTATCGCCCCTGGTGGAGCTAGCACGTCGCGGAAAAAACGAGCGTGTGCGCCGTTACGAGACGCAAAGATTGATAGGTACCCGATTTTAAGGTCCCAGGTCAACCGGTGACCTCTGAGGTCAGGTCAACTGCTCCAAGGTACGGTTCAGTTTTTGGTGAATAACTTCTCAAAAAAACGGCCGCAGAGCCGCGATTTTGGCCGCATCGTGTTCGCCTTGCTCGGGCGCGTCGAATGATACACTTTTTGATTGGGTGAGGTCAACTTAGGGTGTTGACCTCAGCTCACGGTCAGGTCAGCGCCCCCAGGTCACGAAGTTGGTCGAAGGAGGTCATGTCGCATAACATTCGATTCGGCAGGTCTTCCTCAGTCCATTGGTGGCTTTCCCGGCTCGCTAGCTCAATTTTATCATGAGTTATTGACGAAAAACTAATATGACCTTGATGAAGTCATAAATGACGTCACGCAAGGTCAGCACTCAGCATTGCAAACGTATGTAACGCACCTAACCTAGCAAGGAGTTCATCAAATCACGATTCTGTGTGCTTGAGATAATTGGAGATCGTTCTCGGCGCCAGAATAGCAGTTTTCATTTTTCCCCATTGACTTATAATGGTGAGGTCACGAAAATGACCTGACCTGATATGACCTTTAGGAAAAATCCGAGTTGTGAGACTCGTAATGGATACTAGATTCTGCAAGTTTCATTTCCCTGCGAAAGCTCCTCTGGCAGTGAGGGCGTTGCGAAGTGGCGACATCTGAAGACTGTGCAGAGGTTCACTTATGACGTCATAGGTCAGTGACCTGACCTGACCCGAAAATGCTGTTGGTGTCAAAAGATCCGGCCTGAATCAAAGGTCAGATATGCCTAGTTTCAGCTCTCTATCGCCAGCGAGTTTGGAGCTATAGCGAAAAAAAACCTATTGGGGGGGGGCGGCACCCCCCCCCCCCCGACCGGCGAGGGATAATTCAGTAAGATTAGCAGGGTATAGTTATTGTGGTCAGTCTGAGTGTCAAAAAATTCAATTTTTAACAGTTAATTCAAACCTTACTTATGATTTCTCATTTAATTAAGATAAATTGACTATATGCACTAAAACTGATTCAGGTAACTAGTAACTACCTATGCAATGCCATTTAGGGTCCTAAATCCTGAGTCATGACTCCTGATCATGGATCTGACTCCTGCCTGGCAAACTTGAACTGGATTTTATGGGGTTAGTACCTAATTGTCCAAGTAGTTCATAATGTCATTGGTAGCATCTAGATGGTGCTTCATTGTGAAATGCAAAGTGGTCACTGGCAGTTGGCACCTATGCAGTAGCTTTTTTATGCTCAAGCTTCACATCATGAAAAGAATGTTAAGCTCCTTTCTTATTCTTACATGAATGGAGACATGATTGGACCTTAAAACTCTGCTTGCATTTTGAAACTTTAACTTCTTTCTGAATCTTAAGTTTCAAATGTAAGCAGAATTTTAAGGTCGAGTCATGTGTTAATAAAGGACCTAACTATTTTAACAGGCCTTTGATGTCTGCTCCCTGGCAGAAAATAGTGTCTGCAATGAAATCAACCAGAAAGCTAAGGGAATGGGAGATAAAATTAGCTGAAATAGAGAAAGGGCTAAGTTGATTGTGAGGAAAGAGGCACTAGTTGAGAGTAAGGACAGAACTAGTATTTATTCCCCATTTTCAGTTTATTACACAGGATATTTCTGGTTATTTTAAAGCAAAGGGAAAATGCTTAACATAATACAAAATTGGATATCCTTAATTCTAACATCTGGGTATTACCTTTGGATTTTGGAACCATGCCAGGCACCAAGCTTACCTTATCACCCCTTGCTACCAATATTCATATTATTTCCAAAGGTACAGTGTACAGAGTAAAATGAATTTGATGCTGGTGATGGTGACAATGAATCAAAGATATCAAACTTGAAAGTGTGTGGCTTCAGCAAAAAGTTTAATTTCAATATACAACTCATACAAGCCACAGTGCACTTCAAAGTAGAATATTTCACTTTGCAACTACTATTTTCCACACCCACCCACTTAAGTGGGTCCAAAGCTCAAGCAACCCAACATTGAGCTCAAGCTGAGTCATGAATGTGATTTGTATGCACTCTCTTGACAAATTGAAATAGTCAAAGGAATATGTTCAACAAAACAAGTTTATTGTGCTTTTTAAAAAGAAAGTATCAGATAAGGACAAGGTGAATTTTTAACTAGGGCCCTGTTTCACCGGTGATAACAGCACGCTGCTATTACAGTGTCAAATTGGGTTTCCATGGAAACATCAGCAAACCATGACTTCATCAATCTGTGTGATGTCATCAAATATTGCTGCTAACATCTACATGGCCGTGCAATCAAACAAATATATCAAACATATTCAACAAGACAGCAACTCGGATCCAAACGCAGCTATGAAAAAGCTCACAGATTACACGAAACGTCATTAGTGTGATGTCATCACATTACATCAGCTCACGCATTTGATAGCAGCGTGCTCCTATCACCGGTGAAACAGGAGCTCTGTTCGCCCCCCGTTTATTTATCAGCAGGCTGCGAGCATGCTGCTACTTCTTGGCTCCTCATTCGTCAAATTCTGATTCAAGTGGTCTATCGTTAGACCAAAAATAGGCCAAGAAGTGCCAGCAATAACTTCCTTGTATGGGGAAAACTGACAGCACGCTGATATAAAAACAGCGACCGAACAGCGCCAGGGCCTAGGGAAAAATATGATAATAACGAAATGCGCGTCGCTGGGCAACCATCGGCATTGACCAATGACCATTGTCATCCTGTCCCCTGGTCCAGCATTATTCTTATGCCCAGAATCCAGATCCCGCCTTACTCCTCCCAGTACCTTCTGTTGGAAAAAATATTTCCAAGGCTGTCTGAAATTTATTTCTGAAAAATAACAAAATTCAGCCAATAAAATATCTAAAATTCACACCATCACACACAAACAAAAACGTCTGAGTAACTCAAGAGTAACTATTGCGTCACGTCTGTCTTTGTTTGTCAAACACCAACAGCTGATAGCGTCAACAATGCACTATTTTACTGCTAATTTTGGTGCACAAGTAACATCATGGTGTAACCACGGTGTAACAAGTAACATAAGCGTTTTAACAACATTGTAACACTATTATTATGTATTACACTACGGTAACACGTATGGTATGCTTTCATAATTTTGTTTTACGACAAAATATCTCCTATATGCAACTGATAGGGTAATTTCTGCTCTTTGCCAGAGAAACATCACTGTTTAGGGCCAAGTTCTTGTCACATTATAGCCCCGGGCATGCTCAGAAAGTTACTTAGTACTTATTAGTACTTATTGTTTTTTTACTAGTACATACATTAGCGTCCTCCCGTCTCCCCCCCCCCCCCACATACACCACCACCACCATTGCGAAGCCAAGATTCTCACAGATATGCGAAGCTAGCTGATGTCCATAAAGTTAGCGTCGTATTCGTATTCGGATTCAAATTCGAGTAATGATTTCGCTCAAAATTGGCATACAGATAGCCCATGGCACGCTGAGTTCGAAAATGGTGACCTTTTTTCCAAGGTCAAACCGTTTGACCTTGAGAGGTCAAAATACTGCGTACCCTGTAGCATAGGCGTAGGAACAGGGGGGCCGGGGGGCCATGGCCCCCCACTTTCGGAGGTGGGGGGGCCAGCAATGTTAACTGCCCCCCCCCCCACTTTTTGCTGACTTAAGTGTCTGTCTGTACCTACCACCCGGTAACTTGACAACTATTCAGCTTGCCCTTTGAAGATTCCCTTGTGTTTCTACAGCGTTATTGACCGCAATTTCCCTCACTCAATGAAGGAAACCATATCAGAGACAAGACTGTGAGTCCTGGTGACAGCATTTTGTTAAATACCTAGGCCGTATATAGGCCTTGGTATTCAACTGGTATATGGGTTGAATACGAGGCGCGGGACAGCGAGCACTGAAAAGGTATAAGACAAGCACGGTGCAGGAGAATGCGTATACAAACGACCAACGCTTGACCGGATCTGCTTGGGGTCGGCATATGTAGTTCGTCAAAGGCGTAGGGGAGAGAGGTCATATTGCGCCATGTTCTTAAATGCGCCACACCTTCCTCCTGCCCAAAATTCGATTCGAACGAATACTCGAATGTGTGCATTAACTTCACCACCAATACCTAACTCGTTCTTATTCCGGTCCACGAGGGCAGGTGAGGTGTCTCAGCTTTCTCGCAGACCATTTTTTTGTGATTTCCTCTATTTTCTTACGCGAAACAGTCTATTTCGACCTTTGCTAGTGTCATGGTTTATCTTAGTGATAGTGATTCGACTAATAATCATTGTTAATTGCTCGTTTAATGGTAGTTTTGAAAGTTTATCACCACCGTGGCTTCGCTGTCGTCGCCATATTTGAAGCTCATGAAAAATGTGTTCCATTCGTAATTGCGCCCACCCTATTTGCGCCCTATTCTTCAACCCAGAGAAACAGCATCTGGTGGTTGGGACACATTTCATTGAACACTTTTATTATTACAGCGCTCACCTTACCATTACCTTAGCCTTCACAGCATAAATGGTTAATGGGCTGACACGTTCAAATAGGCTACTTAGTTAGGTGGCAAACCGTTGTTTTTAATAGGGCGCTTTTACATGAGAGGCATGGGCGCTTTTTGATGGGGGAGTCCGTAAATGCGCCCTTTGCAGATGTGCCGGAAACTTTTCTCTTGCTAATTTTTCTGGGTATGATACAAATTGGGAGTTGTTATTTGATGCCAAAATAACTGAGGTACAATTTGAAATATCATCAAACATGACAGCTGGTCAACTTTAGCCGCAATAGGCCGATATCCTTAACCCTCGCCCTGGCAGGGCATTTTTCATAACACGGCCTGGCAGGGGGGGGGGTCGATGCGACCCCCCCCCTCGCGATTGGCTCCTATGGCACCTAGGAACACCAAATTTGGTAGGTAGGTGGGCCCCCTGGAGTTCTCGCCCCTGTGCAAATTTGGTTGCTCTAGGTCAATATTTAGGGGGTTTTTGGGGGGTATAAATGTAAAAATTTCGCTAAAAACAGGTCAAAAGTTTTTCGCTTATAACTTTTGATCTAATTAAGATAGAGCAAAAAGAAAAGCACCAGTGAACTCAGCACGTCAAGGCGCGTCGAATGATATACTTTTTAGCTTGCTTAAGTGTACTTAAAGTTTTTCTTAAATTTTAAGTAAACTTAAATTAATAAATTAAGTTAAAGTTAACCAAATGGCATCATATCGCATATCATTCGATTTGGCTGATCACCAGGAACACAATGATACCATTTTCTAAGCTCTAGCGTCATTATGTGCCAAGTTATTAGCAAAAACGTCATTTGACCTCAGTTGACCTCATTTGACCTGACCCATGGATAAGTACACCAAACAAAGAAGCACCAAGTGACCTGCTGTTAAGTACGGTGGTTTCAAAGCACAAAAGTGATAGAACAAAGCGGATATCTCCAGTATTTTCCGAATTTAGTATTTTCCCATAGGCTTAACATTACGACGTCATGACCTCTAACTGACCTCAGGTCAATGACCTCAAAAAACCCGAACTATATGTTATACAACTCGGTGGACTTAGCACATCCTGAAAGTTTGAAGGAAATCAGTGCAAAACTGTGAGTTGGACAGGTGCAAAAAGAAAATTGAAATTTGACCATGACCTTGTACCGGTTTTTCTGACCTGGTGACCTGACCCAAGGTCACCCGGACCTGAAATTTTCAGGTCATATGTAAAAAGGTTGCCCCATAGGCTGTGCCAAATTTGTCGGCGCTGCGCGCCGCCGTTTTTACGCTATCTTCGAAAAACCTTAGGGGGGGTCGCATCGACCCCCCCCTGCCAGGGCGAGGGTTAAGGTGGCGCAATATGACCTCTCTCCCCTACTAGCTGGGGGCCAGGGTGACCGTGCCCCCGGCTCGGTTTAAACAGGCTGGGGGCCAGCAATCTGCCCCTCCCCCTTCCACTTTCAGTGCAGTGGCGGTCGCAGAGGGGGGATCAGGGCCATGTCCTTCCCCCCTCCAAAGGCTAATCAGGGGGTCATCATATCATTTGGCCCTCCCAAACAACCAATGGGCCCCCATGGGCGTATGGGGCTCTGGCCCTTATTCGATTGTCACGAGGCTCAAGAATCCCACGCTAGCTATTAACAGCTCCCAATTCCCAAACCATGTCTTTGAGGGTCCTACACTGATCTCGGAGTGCCCTTCAGTGGCGATCAAGCGCCCAAAATGACCGCTGATAACCCACATTGACCTCTTTGACCACATTTTGAGGGCCCCTAAACCGGCCTCAAGGGCCCAGCCGGCGTCTGAGGGCCTCACACCGGCCTCTGGTGGCCTCATTTCTGTCTCTGGGGTCCCAAGACTAACCTTTAGGTGCCTCTGAGGGCCCTGCACTGAATTATGAAGACATTATAGTCAAAATTGATGTGAAAATGATCAATAACATGCCAAAAATTGTATTGGTTCTTTAGTTTACCAAAGAGAAACAAAAGAGACAAGCTTTCGACAACACTGTCATCATCAGGAATTATGAAGACCCGATGCCGGCCTCTAAGGGTCCGCATCGGCCTCTGAGGGTCCATCTTGGCCTTAGGGGTCCAACGCCGGCCCATGCCGGTCTTTTAGGGCCCCACACTGACCTCTAACGGCCCATGCTGGCCTGTAAGGACCCACATTAACTTCTGAGGGTCTTGCACTGGATTCTGAAGACCCGATGCTGGCCTCTGAGGCCCATTTTGGTTTTTGAGGGCCTTCTGCTGGCCTCTGAAGTCCAACACCGGCCTATGCCGGCATTTTAGGGTCCCACACTGACCTCTGAGGGCACATGCTGGCCTGTAAGGACCCACGTTAGCCTCTGATGGTCCAAGTCGGCATCTAAAAGTCTCGTCCTGCCCTTTGCAGGCCCTGTACTGGTCTCTGAGGGCCTTAACCCTAGAACGCCTAGGGGGGGGGGTTGTATCAACCCCCCCCCTGAGGTTTTTTTCGAACTGCACGCTAAACGGCTTGTCGTAGCGGGCTGAAATTTTCAATACCCTCTGGGGCAACCTTTGCGCATCTTTTGCCGAAAAAAAATTGATCGGGTCATGTCAGGTCACGGAGTTATGACGTCATAAGAGGTACAGCCTCCGGCCGACAGTTACCAAACGTGTGCGCCGAATCCCTAGGTTTTCTGCCGGTGATACCCACATTGTTTGATGGATCATGATGAAACTTCCCATGCATGTTGGGGCAAGCATTGGCTATCGTGTGGTGCAAGAAAATTGACCGGGTCAGGTCAGGTCACGGAGCTATGACGTCACAAGAGGAACAGCGTCCGGTACTATTTTTGAAAAGCGCCCGAACCACTATTTTGCTAATTCTTGTCACCTCAATGGGAATATGCAGCAATATTAGCTTCTATAGGGAGCAAATGGACCTCCCAGATCCAAAAATACAATCAGATTTCAAAAATTTAAATTTTGATTTTTCGAATTTTTGCCGCCGACTGTGACCTTCCCGACTTCCGGCGCTCCCAACGCGCCATTTTTAGAGCTAGGGAAACGAAATACATACCAAACGATAGAGAATTGATCAAGGAACACGATAGTGAAGGTTTCAAGTCGATATCTCCCACCGTTTTGCCGCAATCGCCGCGGAAAGTTGAAAAAGTTTGATTTTTCGGAAAATTTGACCTTTGACCGGTCATAAGTAGGTCAAATGTTGACCCAGGACCAAAAAATATACCACCAATCGCGAGATCTCGTTGAGAGCAATCCGTTGGTTTTTTCCGCTAAGCTCTACGACCTTCCGTTTCGAAACGCCAGGGGGGGTCGTAACAACCCCCCCCCCCCTGGTCGTTCGTGTTATGAGAAATGGCCTGGTCGTGCGAGGGTTAAACCTCGCCGGCCGAGGGGGGAGGGGTGCCGCCCCTCCACAGGTTTTTTTTTTCGCGATAGCTCCGAACACGCCGGCGATAGAGAGCTGAAGCTTGGCATACCTGACCTTTGAATCAAGCCGGATCTTTTGACACCAACCGCATTTTCGGGTCAGATCAGGTCACTGACCCATGAGGTCATAAGTGAACCTCTGCACGGTCTTCAGATGTCGCAACTTCGCAACGCCCTCACTGCCAGAGGAGATTTCACAGGGAAATGAACCTTGGAGGACCTAGTACACATTAGGAGTCTCACAACTTGTACATCTCGGATTTTTCTTAAGGTTATATGAGGTCAGGTCATTTTCGTGACCTCACCATTAGGTATAAGTCAATGGGGATAAACTGAAAACTTTCTGGCGCCGGGAACGATCTCCAACGATCTCAAGCACACCGAAGCGTGATTTCATGCACTCCTTGCAAGGTTCGATGCGTCACTTTTGCAATGATGACCTTGCGCGACGTCATTTATGAAGTTATAAGGGCCATATTAGTTTTTCGTCAATAACTACCGATCAAATTGAGCTAGCGAGTCGGGAACGCCACCAATGGACTCAGGAAGACAGTCGAATCGAATGATATGCGACATGACCTCCTTCGACCAATTTCGTGACCTGGGGGCGCTGACCTGACTGTGACTAACGGTGAGGTTAACTTGAGGGAGGTCAACTCCCTAAGTTTACCTCACCCAAACAAACGAAAAGTATATCATTCGACGCGCCTGAGAGAGGTGAACACGATGCTGGCAAAATCGCGGCTCTGCGGCCGTTTTTTTGCGAAGTTATTCACCAAAAAACGGAAACGTGCCTTGAGGCACTTGACCTGACCTCAGAGATCACCGGTTGACCCAGGAACTTAAAATCGGGTATCGATCTCTGCGTCTTGTAACAGCGCACACGCTCGTTATTTTCCGCGACGCGCTAGCTCCACCTGGGGCGTACCCGCCTCCCGCCCCCTCGGCCGGCGCGTATGTAGAAAACCTATAGGTCCGAGCCGTCGAGGGTTAAACTGGCCTCTGAGGGCCCAGACCGGCCTCTAAAAGTCCCACACTGGCCTCTGATTTAGTCAATCTGCCCAGTTGCAGTGGTCGCTGAGATAAAACCTCTTAAAAACGTTATAGGCCTGGCTGAGCCTACATAGCTGGGCCGTCCATGCTGATTTTATAGGTATATTGAAAAGACTCGCTTTGCACGTTTCACGCTTGCTCGTAATGAAAAAGTTGCTGGATGCCTCTGGAATTTGCATGGGTGCCAACGGCTGCAGAGGACAGGGGAACGCGTCCATCAGTTTGAGTTTATGGACGGGAGTCTCCCTGAAATTTTAACCAATTTTGGTTTTGTTTTTGCCTCGATTTTTTTTTTACCTCTGAACATGTTTGCGAAAACAAAGTGGCCGAAATCCGAGGAGAAATTGGATTTTGGGGGTAGGTTAGGTTTTGGACCTCTGGGACCCTGGCCCCCCCCCCACTTTCGAAAACGTTCCTACGCCTATGCCCTGTAGAATCTTTGTTTATGGTCCGATTTGAAAAATTCGACCACCAGTGTGTTCGTCCCATCGAGAAGCAGTAGCACATTCAAAACCCGAGGTCAAGGTCAAAGGTCAAGGTCAAGGTCACTTTAAAAATCGCCGTACCCTATAAAATCTTCATTTTTGGAGCTATCGGAAAATTTCGGCCACCACTGTGTTCGTCTCATCGAGAAGCAGTAGCACATTCAAAAAAATCCGAGGTCAAGGTCATAGGTCAAGGTCAAGGTCACTTTAAACGTTAAATTTTAGTCCCCGTACCCTATACAATCTTCATTTTTGGAGCTATCGGAAAATTTCGGCCACCACTGTGTTCGTCTCATCGAGAAGCAGTAGCACATTCAAAAACATTCGAGGTCAAGGTCATAGGTCAAGGTCAAGGTCACTTTAAACGTTGATTTTAGTCCCCGTACCCTAAAAATCTTCATTTTTGGAGCTATCGGAAAATTTCGGCCACCACTGTGTTCGTCTCATCGAGAAGCAGTAGAACATTCAAAGAAATCCGAGGTCAAGGTCATAGGTCAAGGTCCCCGACCTTGAAGATTTTATGGGGTACGGGGACTAAAATTAACGTTTACCCAGTAAACATGACGACGTCGGCCCAACGTCGGTTCAACCTCGGCCCGACATCGGCTGGACGTCGGATATGCCCGCATGTTCCGACGTCCAGCCGAAGTCCAGCCGACGTCGAGCCGACGTCGGGCCGAGATCGTTTGCCGAGGCTGACGAGATCGTTTGTCGTTGGACCGACGGGGCCGACGTCGGCATGTTTATTGGGACAACGCGCCAAAAATATCAACCGGCGGCGGGATTCGAGCCCCCCAGTCGCCGACGTCGGCGTGTTTACTGGGACAACACGCCAAAAGCATCAGCAGGCGGCGGGATTCGAACCCCGCGTCTTTCGTACGCGTGTTGGTGCGCTAACCACTACACCACGCAGCCAGCTAACGAATTTGGTTTGTTTTGTTGGGTTATGCCCTTTTGGTCTGACAAGACCATTTCAGAGCCGGAAGGATCATAGGATGGAGACATTGGTCTTCTTGGCGAGCACCCTGGGTCCAGTTCATATAGAGTCCCTGGTCCCATTGCTGTTACGTGACACTTATTGGAAAGGGCGACCCCACAATGGATTCATATAGCCACTCTTACACACCTGCACCAACGTTCCCCAAAGTGTCCCTTTGATAAGTGGCACTTTGGCAAAGTGACACTTGCCGACTGGCCTTTCTATATGAACTGGGCCCGGCCCTGGTGAGTTGCCGGGGCTGAGCCTGACCAAAGGATAGGCCGAGCAGCCCCCAAGCACTCACCGCACCCGGCTACGGGCGAGCTCGGCTTACGGGCAATCCCAAATGGGATAAAGTTTCCCGTTCAGTCCGGATCAGGGGGTTGCGGCGTGGAGGAAGATTTGAGTTTCCTGAGGATATTTTGAATACAGAAGCTCTTTATGAAACATGAAACATGTATTTTATATTATTCTAACGGTCAAAACAGCGGCCGATGTCGGTCCGACGTCGGTCCGACGTCGGCCCGACGTCGGCTGGACCTCGGCTGGACGTCGGAACATGCGGGCATATCCGACATCCAGCCGACGTCGTGCCGAGGTTGGACCGACGTCGGGCCGACGTCGGCATGCCGATGCCGAGTTGCCGACGTCAACCCGACGTCGGCCGACGTCGGGCCGACGTCGGCATGTTTACTGGGTTAAAGTGACCTTGACCTTGACCTATGACCTTGACCTCGGATTTTTTTTAATGTGCTACTGTTTCTCGATGAGACAAACACAGTGGTGGCCGAAATTTTCCGATAGCTCCAAAAATGAAGATTTTATAGGGTACGGGGACTAAAGTTAACGTTTAAAGTGACCTTGACCTTGACCTATGACCTTGACCTCGGATTTTTTTGAATATGCCACTGCTTCTCGATGAGACGAACACAGTGGTGGCCGAAATTTTCCGATAGCTCCGAAAATGAAGATTTTATAGGGTACGGGGACTAAAATTTAACGTTTAAAGTGACCTTGACCTTGACCTATGACCTTGACCTCGGATTTTTTTGAATGTGCTACTGCTTCTCGATGAGACGAACACAGTGGTGGCCGAAATTTTCCGATAGCTCCAAAAATGAAGATTTTATAGGGTACGGCGATTTTTAAAGTGACCTTGACCTTGACCTTTGACCTTGACCTCGGGTTTTGAATGTGCTACTGCTTCTCGATGAGACGAACACACTGGTGGTCGAATTTTTCAAATCGGACCATAAACAAAGATTCTACAGGGTACGCAGTATTTTGACCTCTCAAGGTCAAACGGTTTGACCTTGGAAAAAGGTCACCATTTTCGAACTCAGCGTGCCATGGGCTATCTGTATGCCAATTTTGAGCGAAATCATTACTCAAATTTGAATCCGAATACGAATACGACGCTAACTTTATGGACATCAGCCATAGGTGGAACTTTGCGTTGAGATCTCCGGGCTCCGCCGTCTGTTGCGGCTCCAAAGCCAAGCTGGCGTGGAATTCGAAGAGCTCGAGAACCACCAGCTCGGCACAACGTTCCTCCTATGATCACAACAAATACTAAACGCTTATTTATAGTCGTTTTCACGACGACCATCTGGTACACATGTGGTGCAGATGTGCAGATTTGGTCAAATTAGGTTCATTGTGTTTCTATCAGTTTGATCTGCACAGATGTATACCTACGGCCTACCTACCTAATTTTTCAAATTATCAGGCACTATTTACTACTAAAACACTGAAATAAGTTCATGATACCAGGGTCTCGTCTAAGGAATTTTTACTGGGGAAGGGGGGGGGGACAAGAGACTGAAGGAGCCAAACCTAGGGTACCCCCAAATCCTGTTTTCTCATCGGATTTAAGCCACTTATTTTTCGTCACAGCCTTGACACCATGGTTTTATTTTTTTAACTAATACTAAGAAAAACATAGGCCATCCGAGACATATGTCTCGGATGGCCTATAAAGATTGGCTCGGATATCCGAGCCAATCTTTAACCCGCGCCGGACCGGTGCTCCGAGACTTCCGCGCCGGGCCGGGGGGTGTTTGAACACCCCCCCCCCTTCTAACTCGGCTCCTGGGCCACGTGGCGACACGAGATAAGTGGCAATCGAAAGAACGTCTAAGATAAGGACGAAAACATTTCAGTCATTTTTTGGGTCAGGTCAAAGGTCAGGTCACCAGAGGTCACCAAAGGTAAAATGTTGGCTATTTCAACATTTTGGAAACTGCCAACGGCTAACTCGGGAATCGATAGAGCTACAGCGCCGCGGAAAAGCGAATTCGATAGCTCTTTTAACGCTCTTTCGCCAGCATGTCCTCAGATTTGACCTCAGGTCAACGGTCTAGCCTCCAGAAGGCAAAAACTAAAAAAAAAAACATTTTTACGAAAAGTGTTTTTACTTTTTTCGGCAATAACATTTGACTCAAAAGAGCCACGACATTACTTTTGCCAGCATCGTGTTCCCCTCGTCGAGACGCTTCGAATGAACTATAATTTGACCTTTAAAGGTCAACTTGAAAATTTGACCTCAGGCCAAGGCCATGACCTGACCGCAAAAGGTCATGTTGCATATCAGTCGATCCGCATCATCTAGCCGAACACATCTAAGGCGTTTTCATCGCTCTAGCATGCCTCTATCAGAGGTAATTAGCGAAAACTATTAGTCTGTTAGATACTATTCGTGACCTGAGATGACCTCGGGGACATAACGAGGGGTCACAAATGCCATTTTCCGGTTAAGTGTGTCAATGTTACCTGCATCCCGATGTTAGAGAGTGTCTAGAATGGCGTTCGTGCAAAAGAGCCGACGCTTTTCATTTTTCTCCTATTGACTTTAGGAAATGGAGAGGGCGCAAAATTAACCTGACCTTAGGTCACCGATATCGAAATTCCGAGATATACGTTTTGTAGATACTGTTACTCTTATCAATTGCTGAGGGTTAAAGGCAACCGTTCAGTCGGTGTAGCTATGACGAACATTTTATTTTTTTCTGAGGTGAGGTCACTTGGCGTGACCTGGTGACCTGACCTTGAGCGACCTGGGTTTGAAATTTTTACAACATGTGCGGACAAGATGCACAAACAGGTGTGCCAAAAACGGCGGCGCTGTTAGGTACCTCCTGACATTGCCCAACCGATAGTGATAAACTCACTTCTCCGTGCTGGGCGTTTGACTGAGTGGCAGGGCCAATTTCGTGGAAAATTGTGTGAAGAGCTAATTTTGTGAAAAAGCTCACGCTTTGACTGGGGGTGGGGGAAGGGAAAACAATGGTCACTGGGGGATTGGGGGCAGTCCGTTCGACTGGGGAGGCAGTTGCCCCCCCCCCCCCCATTTAACATGTTAGACCCTGCATGATACGAAGATATTTATTGTAAGAGAGATTTTGTGCAGACATTTGGTCAAATTAGGTGCATTCGCCTGATAGCAAGTCGTGAAAAAGTCGTATCAGCAATAAAATGCGTACCCAGGTCCATTATTTAAACATGTCTGCTTGTCTTGTAATACCTATATTCCACACCAGGACCATTATATATTTCAGTTGCCTGCTCAAACAGGAGCATTGTCGTAGCTCATATTGTCATTTCCGCGCTGCTCCTGCAAGCTGGGTTTTACTTTTGGGGCTGCTTCACCGCGGTCACTTATCTCAGAAACCCCTGTCTCCTGAGCTCCACCGTCCTTCTGCTGATAGTATTTCCGATTCCACGGCTGCTCCTCACCGCTACCAAACGCCAAGAAAACGACCGTGTCGAAGAGCATCAGCGCCGCCGGGATGAGGAAGCACCAGCGCCATCGGTCGAGGGTCTCGTGCCCCTCGGTGAGCGCGCCGACCACCAGCGGCGCCAGGAAGCCGGGGATGCTGCCGAACGTGTTGTAGATGCCCACCAGTGATCCCGAGTAGTTGGGTGCCATGTCGACGGGCACTGTTTGCCAGCCAGAGTAACCGGCGCCAATAAGACCCACCCCGACGAACACCAGTGCTTCCACGGCCGTCTCGTACTCGCCAAGGAACGCGATACAGATGAGCGTGACGGCAACCAGCGCCTGTGAGACGACTTGCGCCAGGCGGCGGATGTTGGTGATGCTGAGCAGGTTCTTCTTCCGCAGGTAGTCACTGAACACGCTGTACGCGACCCCGAAAACGAACATCAAAAGAAAAGGCAGCGAAGTAAAGACGGCATCTTGAGAAATGTCTTTGTGTTGAACGTTGCTGTAATATTGCGGCAGGTCACTAAGGAGAGTGTAGAAGCCCCAGTTGTTGCAGAAGCTGGTGATGATCAGCCCCCAGACAGGAGGGGAGGTCAGCACTTCCTTCCACGGCAGTGGCAGGCGCCGTTCGTTGGTCTGGCCGCTGCCGATGGCTGTGACAATAAATAGACGCTCTTCTTCGGTGATGAAAGGATGTTTCTCAGGATTGTCGTATACCAGCAACACCCAGAAGATGAACCAGACCAGCGCGAACGAGCCCTGGATGTAGAAGACCGCCTCCCAGCTGATGCCGTTGATGATGGCGGACGCCAGCGGCATGGTGATGGCCGTGCCGATGTTGCACGCGTTGAAGGCCAGCGATATGATGGTGCTGCGCTCGTTGGGAGGCGCCCAGGCGCGCAGCAGCGCGTACCCGGAGGGAAAGCCCACGCCCATCACGAACCCCATGGCGATCCGGACAGTGAGCAGCGCCCGGTAGTCCCAGTAGGACACGGCCGGGATCAGGAAGGTCAGCAGACCGGCCAGCAGCAGTGACACGCCGTAGATGTACTTGACGCTGGTCAGCTCGGCGGTGCGTCCGCCCACGATCTGGGTGCAGATGTAGCCGTAGTAGAAGCTGCCCAGAATCTGGCCGACGATGTTCTCGTCCCAGACGAACGGGCCGTCATTCTGGCCGCTGGAGTCGGACGAGTTGACCGCCGTGTGGTTCACCATCGCCACAATGGCCAGGTTCAGGTTGTTGCGCAGCATGTAGTTGATGATGAAGCCGAAGAACGTCACCGCCACAACTATGTAGCGGACGGGTAGCACTGAGAGCACTGGATTCGCCATGGTGATGTGTAGAAGAGAGAGCACCGCCAGCGAGCGCAGCCAGTCGAACGGACCCAGTCCGAATGGGCCGTCTGTGCGCTCTGCTGTAGCTAGGACGTTATCATCTGATCGCGACAACTCGTAGATACGGACTGTGTCCACTAACGGCCGCCTTGGCGAATCAGAGGTGATGCCGGACTCAATTTTTGGCCACTTACCGCCGGTGTAAGTGGTTACCCTGCCGATCGCTGAGTGGCCGCGCCCAGGTGTGTGGAGGGTACCGTGATGAATGAGCTGTGCTGTCTTCGTGAAGTGGATGGGCCGTGTGTCAAGGGCCGTGGCGCTTTCAACAAGTAACTATTGTGGTAGTGCATGGCGCATAGCGACAGCAATCTGCATTGCATGATGTGATAACAAATATTCGAGCACCGCAATATGGAATACAGCTATGTATGTATAGCAGGCATAGGCGGTCCCAGGGGGGGGGCCACGGGGGCCATGCCCCCCCCCCCCCTTTGGTGCTGAAAGGTGGGACCATACTATCTTTTGGCCCCACCTTTCAGATCGAACAAAAGTCCTAGAAAAGCTTTTTGTATGTTTCATTTTCTCTCTTGCGCCATCAAAGGACGTACATTTCACTCATGAGTCAGTGGGCTCAGTTTCGCATTCTGTCAATTTGGCGGTCAGCGTCGCTGGCACCGGTTCACGAGTATGGCCGGATCTTATATGGAATATCAGCGTGGGTTTACTTGAGGCTCTCGTAGGCCCAGCAATGGCTTGCATGAGACCCTCTTCGCCAGTGGCGGGTGGGCCCTGCCAAATGAGCGTGGCTCTAAGACACATAAGACCTATTGGGTTGGTGCTGTGCACCTCAGAAGCCCGGTGGTGACGCCGTATGCCGGCTTGGTTTCTTAAGGATTAGCGTGGGACCTCCGGGGCCTGCATAGAGTTTGCATGAGCTAGTATGTAATCTCAGAGGCCTGTGTGCGTGTACACAGTGGCGGTCGCTGGGGGGGGGGGGGGGCATCAGGGCCATGCCCCTCAAAGATCAATAAAGGGGGCCATCATATCATTTGCCCCCCCCCCCTCAAATAACCAATGGGCCCCCATATAGGTGTATGGGGCCCTGGCAATTATTCGATCGTCACGAGGCTCAAAAATCCCACGCCCAGCTATTAATATAGCTCCCACACCGGTCTTTGAGCGTCCTACACTGACCTCTGATGGAACTTCAGTGGCGGTCAAGCGCCCACGTTGACCGCTAAGAGCCCACATCGACCTCTGAGGCCCCACATCTGGCATATGAGGGCCCCTAACCGGCCTCAGGGGCCCCCAACCGGCGTCTGAGGGTCTCACACCGGTCTCTAATGGCCTTGTTGCTGTCTCTGGTGTCCCAAGACGAACATTTAGGTGCCAATGAGCCAATGCACTGGCTGCTGAAGACCCGATGCCGGCCTCTAAGGGCCTGCATTGGCCTCTGAGGAGGGCCCATCTTGGCCTTTGAGGGCCCTCTGCTGGCCTCTGGGGTCCAATGACGGCTCATGCCGGTCTCTTAGGGCCCTACGCTGACCTCTGAGGGCCCATGTTGGCCTGTAATGAGTAAGGACCCACATTAGCCTCTGAGAGCCCAACTCGGTCTCTGATGGTCTCAAACTACTGGCTTTTGCAGTTTGCAGGCCCTGTACTGGTCTCTGAGGGCCCTAAACTGGCCTCTAAGTGAAAACATACATGGGTGGGATTCTGAAGATCACGGGGCTCACACAGACTCCTGCACAGCCTTACGTTGGTCCTGATCGAGATTACTTTACGTCCTGATGGTCCCGCGCAGATTCCCTCATATTTCGACGTCGGGACCTCATGAGCCGGTGTGTGGGGCTGGCAGAGACTGATGAAGTCCTTAGGGCTCAGGACCAGTCTTTTTAGCAGTAGGATTATAAGACACGTTGAGTGAGCCGAGCCCCAATAGAGCCGTTGCGAAGCCCCGCACGAGTCGCGCGCGGCCCTCAGAGTCAGATGCCAATTTTGAAAACCAGGAACCTGTGGGGCCGGGGGTCTCCAGAGGTCGGTGTACCTACTTTCTCCCGCCGCTACACATCTATATGGGTAAATGTCATGGTTTGAAAATGCTCTCTGGGTTTCACATGCTTGTTCAAAGCAAGAGGTATCTGTACTTTTCCGAATTGTTTTATAGTGGTAAGGTCATGAATCCGCGTGCCCGACCTTCCAGTAGGTATATGTTACACCGATCCGTCGCCATGGTGCAGTGGCCCGACCGGTGGAAACACCGTGGGACGGGAAATGGAACTGGTGATTTTGCCTTAAATTGAGCTTAAAGATTTCACGCAAGAATGAGGTGGATGAAGCATAAGGAATGCCAACTTTTTCGGCGCCTCGTGGGCGTAAAAAAATTAGCCGATCACCTATCCCCCATCCAGTGACGGATAAATGTTATGTCCCGCGAGTGTGACTTTGCCCCCCCCCCCTTTTGCCAGCGGCTGCGACCGCCAGTGATAGCAGGTATCAATACCAATGGAATCACGGTGTAGGTGTCTTCGGTAGATCTTTCACTAGCAGATAATAATGTCAGATGTTCCATCTTATTTAGATTACTTTAATAGATAATTTGTTACACTTAAGTCATTGCTCAAATCGCTTACTGACAGGCCATTGAGCCTTTCATGCTCATGGCGGTCCGTCGTCCCATTCATTACCTCCTACCTATTTCAACTATTGAAGTCAATTGGTAATATTGAGAAGCTACTGTCCCAAAGGCCGGCCCGGCACGCCCCGGTCCCGCCCTTCCGACACAGGAGAGGGCCCCTCTGACACCGGAGTCGGCGGGCAGTCGAGCGGCACGAACGACGGTCTCAGCTTTAAGGAGCGGGCGGGCCGTCCGTCACCTCTGAGATAGGGCTTTGTGTGACGTCCTTAGAGCCTTCATGTAGTGTCCGCCGTTTGCCGAACGTTTCGTCTGTACTCATCGATTGCCGATTGCGCGTTATATGTTGCTTACAAATATCTAGGCCCGGAGTCGAGATGGTTCCGACTTCCGAGGTCCCACGGGCGGTTAGCCCGCGCCGCGCCGAATCGCTAGAGATCATTGATGGACTGAGGGTTGTTTTTAATGTATTTTATCCTGTCTTGCTTGCATCGTTTTAATGTGCCATGTTTGCGTTTGTGTCTCTCCCCTCCCCCCCCCCCGATACCCAAGGTCAATAAACGAATGAATGAATGAATGTGCTCAGAGCCGCCACGTGCCGCCTGAGAGACGTGTGCGTAGACAGTAGAGCCACGGGCTGAGAGATGTGTGCGTATAGAGTCGCGGCTGTGTGCTTAGAGTTGCAGCGTGTAGTCCGAGTGTGCTTAGAGCGGCGACGGAACAAATGAGGATACAGCAGGGGGCTGGGAGTATGGATACATGCAGAGGTGTGCCGTGTGCTCTGCGGGCTGAAAACTCTAAGGCAATTGGTATGGCGTAGAGCTTTGAGCTGAGGGATAACTGCATGACTTTCCAGTACAAGAACTGACGGATGGCTTTGGTAATCTGTAAGCTGTGAAGTGTAAGCCGTGAATCATTTTCTGCCGTCTATCAACAGAGGGCCATGAACCATTTACCGTTGTATGTCATGGCAATGGGGCGTAAGTTTAATAGGCTGTTAGTTATGAGCTGTGGTTAGGAGCTTACAGCCATGGCACGCGAGGCATTTGTTGAGGCTTTGGGCTGTGAGCTGCCACCTGCTTCGGCACCCGAACGGTACGGGTTGAACAGGCTGTGGCGTGAACAGGTAACCACGTGAAATGCGATGTAAATGCTGTCTTACTGTGAGCTGTGAACGGAGCGATAACACCTGTCTCTGTGAGCCAAGCGGTGCGGACTGAACTGTGGGCTGTGAGCTACTGGCCTGTATTGTGAGCAGTTACACATTAGGTGTCAACGCTAATCGCTCTCCCATTTCAGTCTCACCACAGTGCGCGCGTGCAGAGGGGAGCCTCGGAGTGTGCCATGACTCAACAGAGCGTTCAATCAGCGGTGGCAGCCCCTCGCCACCCCTCCCCGTTAGCAAACTGCAGCTGTGACTCAGCCAGCGCGTGCCCCTCGTCTGTGGGCTGGCTCAGTGCGCCATGGCGCAGCTATAGCTGCAGGCTCCGAACTGCACTGAAAACAATTTAACCCAAGGCCGGCGAGTAAACCAGTGTTTCACGGGTACCCCTATCCGCAACCATTTTTAACCACCCTCCCAGGAGTACATAGTGCTAGGTCCCATTGCGGTGTAGTCGTACTTGCTCAATGCTCTGAGCGGATATAACCGCTGTCAGCGAACATGTCCGCTGAGAGCAGGGACGACTACACTGCAATGGGGCCTTACTGTACTCCTGGGAGGGTGGTTAAAAATGGTTGCGGATAGGGGTACCCGCGAAACACCGGTTTACTCGCCGGCCTTGGGTTAAATTGTTTTCAGTGTGCACGGGGAAGAAGAGGGATGCAAGAGACAGACGAGAGACAGACGAGACGACGAGAGACGACAGACATGAGACAGGCTAAACGCATCCGTCTGTTGTAAAACGGTGGTGTGATTTTTCAGTCCTCGGGCCATTAATTGTTGCTAATAACATCCGTTTGAGCCACTTTCTCTGTATAGAGTAAGTGGTGAATTAAATGATTTAAACACATATCCAGAGAAAACATTTATCCAAAAATGAACTTTTTTTTAAAATTTCACTAATTACCCGATTATTCCATCAACGAACATGTATTTCAGCTTCATACAAAATATTTGGTAGGTTGTCTGGAATAAGGCTTCCCCTCTCCATTCAGGAATTCACTCCAGGCGTTGTTCTACCCGTTGTTTAATAACGAGACATATGATGGCTAGTTATGTTCCGGTTAAATGCAGTAAAAGTTTGTTTTAATTTATGGCGCAAAGGGCGAAAACATCGCCAAAGGAAAGAACAGTTGTTAAAATGTTGCCGAAATTAGTCATTGAATATGTGATCATGCATGCATTATGCAGCTATGTGCGTATGTGATTTTCACGTAGGTTCTTAGAAACTTGAGCCTATAACGAAAACAAAGCTTCGCTTATTGAAAAGTAAGCGTCTTCACATCATGAAATGTTTCAGAACTACTAAGCCCCCTCCTCATATCAGAAACCTACTGGATTGTTCCTGAATCCTGATCTATCCCATCAAAGTGAATAAACGAAGGACACTGACCAGCGCGGCGACCAATCCACATTCATAAGTGAACGAGCCAAGATCCATGAGATCCATGCCCATCCCTATGAATGAATGAGAGGTCACTGACCTGCCGAAGCAGACGGCCAACCTGACCAGTCGAATCCCGGTGCAGCCGAACCCCATCCCTGCCGGCCCGCCGCGTCGCTAGCGTCGTTTGACGTTCATTCAGCGTCGGTTCTCGGGCCGGGGCTGACGCGCGCCGCTCGAGGGGAATCCAGTGACTGCCGACGGCCGGCAGCGGACGGAGCGTGCTCCCAGCTGCTCCCGGCGGCGGACGGAACGTGCTCCCAGCTGCTCCCGGCGGTGCACGGAGCGACGGGGACGGAGCGCCACTCCTCTGCAGCAAGGGTAAGTGATGCTGTGGAATGGGGTGTGTGGTGAGTGTTGTCAATGTGTGTGGTGTCGTGTGCAATGCAAGGTGGGAACAATGTCGTAGGCATTTCACCCGCACCTACACATTAGGGCGGGTCGATGAAAAAAGTTGTCAAGTGAAGAGCGATTTTCCTACGGGCTGATCCATAAAACGGTTAAAACATATTTTTTGCGAATTTTTGAAAAGGAACTGGGCGCGCCGTACACGGTTTTTCGAGACCACTTTTGCTAATTTTTCTCGTTGTTTGCAAAATTTAGTAGGAAAAAATCGAGAAAGATACTATATTTACCACTTTCCTAGTTCTACATGCTTACCCCCACCTCTTCACAAAGTTTGGAAACCCCAGTGGCAGAATCGTGCTCAGAATAGCGATTAGCATCGGCGATCTGAGCGCAACAAAACCAGCGCCATCTATTGAGCGAGTTTGGCATAACATTGGTTTTGACGGCTTTCCGACCGTTAAAAGCTGACGCAGCCGCTGCCAGGGTATACTGCCGCTGCCACGTCGGGTATATGGTGTTCTTTGGTGTTCCTAGGTGTCTGGTGTTCCTTATTTGACACTAGGTGAGTTGTACCCATTCGATCCATATACTAAGTTGCTCCGGAAGCTATACCTATAGTGATTTCGCCAAGAAAACAGCGAGATGCTTAACTTTGATATATGTTTATCAGTTAAATTAAGTTTTGCAGACAGATAACATCAGTCCAAACCGTATGTTCATTTTTGAATGCAATGTAGCCAGCCACCTTACCGTCCTAGGACAGAAAATCACACTTCGATAATTGATTCAAACGCCGGCATGAGAGCGCTGCATTGCGTCCTGATGGCACACATGATGTAACTGAGACGTGCTCTCTTAATAACAACAGCGTATGCTGCCTAAGTTAGGAGCCGGACGGCTCGCTTCACTGCCTGAGTAGTGAGTATGGGTATGCACCGGATCGAAATTAATTTGCTAAGCAGCGGGGCGAAGGTCACCCTCTTCCAGCGAGATTGCTATTGCAGTGACTCTGTAACGCGTTTTTTTTGGACCGATCTATGAGCTGCATGTAGTGCATGACTTGTTTATTGCAAAATACTGATAGAATCGCATATCTTTGTCTCCTGCCTCATTCACTTCCTATACTTTTTTGCCGTAAGTGTCTCGAGTCTTTTTATCACCATTCCTTAGTTCAGCATGTATCGCAGCGTATGCACTGTTTGCTGGCTGTCTGTATCGGCTAGTGGCAGTCCAAAAAAGTTTCCTATAGTGAGCCCGGTACTTATTCCTGTCGATCACTGGGCAAATGACACAGACCGATGAGCTGAGAGGTCTCGCAATAGCGGGGTGCTTTGGAGTAATCCGTCTCTGCAATGTTTACTCCGTAATTTCGGACCACATTGGGACATAGTGAACAACATTGAACTCGGTGATAGTTCGAAGCTGGTCAATATATGTTGTATGATGGGCGATCGCGACGGAATACGTAACTTTCAAGCTGCCAACGTAAGCCATTTTACCAAATTCAAGGGTTCAAGCTTCCTTACTGATAGCTACCTCAGGATTTGTCAAGAGGTGACGTCTGCTTCCGGGCTGTTCAGAAGTGTTCTCTGATCTGGACTGCATGGCGTTGCCCGAAACGGCACGAACGGTTCCTGCTCGATGCACAGGCACTCTTCGTAAATGGTCCACTGATCGGCGCGGCTTTAGTCCAGTGGCTTTTCCACAAGTCTTGTAAACTTGTTTAATAATTTGGCCCTTGTCTGATTTTGGTGTAAAATAGAATAAGCACTGACTACCGGCTCATTTACTGAAGCAATATGCTCGTCCAGCAGGCTCGTCCTAGCCGATGATCCAGCACGGCCATCCTATTTATCATGATAAACGACGCATCCTTATGCACGTAAAATGCAGAAGGGCATTTCCTTTGTAATCACTTGCCTATGCACGTAAAATGCAGAAGGGCATTTCCTTTGTAATCACTTGCCTATCCGAGAACAGAATGTGAAGTGTCACCGAGGACCACCACGCGGCATTAGTTCCGTTTCGACATGGAGGCTCCTTTCCACTAACTGCAACAATGTCACATGATTGGGATCACAAATTGCGCCGGCGACCGCTTAGCAGCTACTACTGCGATTATTATGAGGTCAGTTTCCCTCAAAGCTCGATGCTCCACTGCTTGTTGCGGTGGCCCAGCCCCAATAGGTCATCAAAATGGGATCTGATGGTCCGATGAGAACGCGCGACTCGGGCAGTGATATGATACTCGGATCGCCGATCAGCAGGATACCTCGCAACTCATCCTCAGTCTGCTGTCAGATGAAGCCGGGCTAACTTAGTACTTATTCTGCAATTGAGCTGCTACTGTTCAGTTCTAACACTAGGGCCGGGGGGATCCAGGGCGTCGCAAGTCCATCTACGACACGTCGCAAGTTACGACACATATGCCGTCGCAAGTTGTGTCGTAGCGGAAAAGGAGGGATGTTGAGGAAAGAGGGGTTTGTCGGAGGATACGACAGAACGTAGCTGCGACGAGGCTTAAATACCCGCTTTACTCGAGAATTTAAAAGGCTACACGATCAGCTGATCCCGTAGTAAACGTCAGTAAGGTCGAAAACTCTATCACGCATAAAGGAACATTCGCCTTTCTGGTTTGCGAGCTTATGAGACAGCAAGGTCAAGCATGTTCTCTGATTCTGAAGCTTTGTATTAACTGGGTGACTTGTGGTTGCTAACGCTCACGTGATTTGCCATAAAATTTGGGATCGATCACAGGAGATTCGTGGCTATAGGGCATCTAGAATCGATGCTTTAGAAGAAATGAGTTCCGAGAGTTTGATGTCACAGAGAGGTAAGAAATTTGTAGATGGAGGTCACAATTGGAGGTTACAGAGGTCATCTGGGACACGTCAGGTCACAGAGGTCAACTTGGGGTCATCAAAGAGCTCAATTGGAGACCACGGAGGTAATCTGAGACACGCCAGGTCACAGACGGCAACTTGGGGGCACGTCAGGTCACAGAGGTCAACCTAGGGTCATCACAGAGCTCAACTGGAGGTCACGGAGGTCATCTTGGACACATCAAGTCACAGAGGTCAGCTTGGGGTCATCACAGAGCTCAATTGAAGGTCATTGGGGCGATCTGGGACACGTCAGGTCACAAAGGTCAGCTTGGTGCCATCAGAGAGGTCACTTAGAGGTCACAGAGGTCATATGGGACACGTCAGGTCACAGAGGTCAACTAAAGGTCATCAGAGAGCTCAATTGGAGGTCACCTGGGACACGTCAGGTCACAGAGGTCAGCTTGGAGTCATTAGAGAGCTCAATTGGAGGTCACGGAGGTCATCTGGGACACGTCAGGTAACAGAGGTCAACTTGGGGTCATCACAGAGCTCTATTGGAGGTCATGAGGGTCATCTGGGACAGGTCACAGAGGTTAGCTTGGGGTCATCATAGAGGTCACTTAGAGGTTACAGAGGTCATATGGGACACGCCAGGTCACAGAGGTTAAGTTGGGGTCATCACAGAGCTCAAATGGAGGTCATCTGGGACACGTCAGGTCACAGAGGTCAGCTTGGAGTCATCAGAGAGCTCAATTGGATGTCACGGAGGTCATCTGGGACACGTCAGGTAATAAAGGTCATGTTGGGGTCATCACATAGCTCTATTGGAGGTCATGGGGGTCATCTGGGACACGTCAGGTCACAGAGGTCAGCTTGAAGTCATCAGAGAGCTCAAAAGGATGTCACGGAGGTCATCTGGGACAGGTCAGGTCAAAAAGGTCAACTTGGGGTCATCACAGAGCTCATTGGAGGTCATCGGGGTCAGCTGGGACACGTCGTTTTTGGAATTGGGAGAATATTTTGGGGGATGCCCCTTGCAACGTCCAAGACCGCCTTTCTGGATTCGCCAGTAGTTGCTGGAATGGTGTTAGGCTACTTCATATCCCCGAATACCCCAATAAATGTGAATATAACATATTATGCACCATTTTTAACACTCTCGCTGGCACGGATTGAGGACTCATAGACGACCCGTCAGTTCAATCTCTATAACTCGCGTTAGCGTCAACGGATTGCAACCAAATTTTCAGGATCTAAAGTTTAAACAATTTTACACCTACCATGTAAATTTCGTGACCATGACCCGAATGACCTGTGACCTGTGACCTCTTCCTCAAGGCAAGGTCAACTTGCGACACAACTTACGACTGCTATTTCAAATTCGTAAGTTGTGTCGCAAATCAGGCTATTTGCGATAGACTTTACTACTTAAGTAACGCTACTCATCGATTGATCCCTTCAAAAACGACTTACTACACAACTTGCGACACGTCGCAGCTACGACGAGGCTTACGACGCTCTGGATCCCCCCAGCCTAGGTTTGCATTAACAAAAGGTTAAATTTACATGCAAGAAAATAATCGAAGCCAAAACTGAAAATAATGCTGCTGAAGTCTCAGCGCAGAATTAAATGACTAATAGGTCCAGCGGACACTATCGCACTTGGCGAATAATGGCTGTGCTAAAGTCAGGTGAACCCCTAATATGTAAATTTCATGGCTAATTTAATTGCAATTGACAGCTTTCACGCTATATACGCTCCTGTGCCTCACGTTTTTTCATCAGCGTCCTAAGATCGCATCAGCAGAATGCATACTGTCTCGACCGGCGCAAGGTTAACAGTCCTCTCAAGAGATGGCGCTGCGATCGAGTTGCGGAAAACCAATACAGAGAGCATGGCACCATGGCCACAGTTAGAGAGATACAGCCAACAGACTTACAGAATAGGTTGAGGAATAGCTGAAGTTTCGAGGTATATATTTGAAAATAATTAATTATATGATATTTGTGCTCAAAACTCGCGTGCAATGAAAATGTAGCGAAAAACCCGGTTGATTAATTGGCTGCGGCGACCCGCAACCTCAACCAAAAAAAATGAAAAAAATTCACACAGTGTTCTTGTGACATGCTCCGTAGGAATTTCGGTCTTCATTTTGTGTCCTCGAAAAAAAGTTCTCGGATGACCCGCCCTACTACACATACATTGTTGTAAGTAAAACGATGGTTTTTATTGCCTGGGACGGATGGCCTTAACTCTTAATTTCGGCCCAATCAAGCGATGGCCAAAACAACTGGATCCCCATTAGGAACTTACTTTTTATTCGCGCATGGTTATGAATGAATTACGGTTCATAGGTGAATTTCCTACGTAAAATAACGCCTTACATATTATCTCCAAGGGCCCCGGTGACCGGTCATTGTCTACGGCCGAGACGGGCGCGGCGGCGGCCGGCGCCGGTCGGACCCGCCCGTCTCAGGTGTATTCCGTGTCAGCTGTCTGAGTACCGGGTCCTCTATCAGATATCGACCCGACACCATACCCGCGTCGACATCATCACCCGGGTCATCGATCATTTTACTGAGAACGAAATGATGACCGAATGCCAAGGAATGATATTCGACTTATAGCAACCGACCGTTGACCCGTCGATACCGATGCCTACAAAGCTTGGATAACATTTCGTTTTGTTTAATTAAAAATGATCGAGCTTGTTTATGTTTTATTAGTCTTGATTTGCCTGTGCTACGCGGAACTTCCAAGTTCCACCTTTACTTTGTCAAACAAACCACAATGCAGAACGAGTTTCAAATTTGAAAGGACTGCAAACAACCGCATGCATATTCATATAGAATTGTCTGAAAGAGCATAAACACTTCTGGTCTAACTTCAAAAGCCAGTAGGCATCTCATTTCACTCTCCATAAATTTTTCGAAACATTGAAGTGCTCATTTATACCTACCGATAAATACTTCTGTAAGCGACCGGCGCGGCCGGCCCCGGCAGCAGTGAGTGTGACCTCCAGGCCACCTCCCATGCCCCACGGACTGAGGTGTGGCCTCCCAGTCCCAACTTCGGCCCCAGCTGGAGCAGCCGGCGCCGGTCCAGCTGGCACCCAATTAGCGCTAAGCGACGACTGTTTCATTTCGTAAATGGGGTCCTGATCGGACAATGCGCCGTGGCCAACCGCCGGCGCCGACGGGGCGACCGACGGGCCGTACCCACCGCTGCTGACAGGCCTCCCGATTCACCCGACCCGACGGCCTGGGACATTGCACGTGCAACCGCTGAGATGAGACGGGATAAAACGTGCTGTCGTACTTGTAGAATACTGGAGGAGCATTTCTCCAGCTCTTACCTAGAAAGAATTGCAGGAAAATGCTCCTTGTGAACGCTTAAAAAGTAAACGCATGATGGACAGCAAAAGACGCGACATTAAATGTTTACCTCTCTTTCATCAAACTTTCTCAATAAAAGTTAAGTTAAATTAGGTGAAATGTTTCCTGCAGTGCCGTAGTAAAGCTCTCCAGACTCAATCCTCCCGCTGTCTCGCACGCCGCCCCAATAATCCCCCGTTGTGACAGAAGCTCTGCTCCGTCGGGTGACGGGCTGGAATCCAGCACAAAGCCAGCTCCGCCAGTTCAGCGAACTTGCGCTGCGTGGTCAGTGGAACTCCATAGAGCTCGGCACATGTGGCCGACGGGCCGGTGAAGGCAGCGTCAGGTCTCAAACTTGCTGACAGCGGCGTTACGGGGCTCGCCCCCGCGCTACCTCCCGTGGCTGACCTATGGATGATCCCAGTGACCCGGGACTGGATGAAGGTCATGGAGCTCTGTCCTGGATGATCACAAGTGAAGTGTTGTGCCGAGTGAAGTGAAGTGCATGAGTTTCAAGTGAAGTGCTGACATATGGCCCTGACAAGATTGTGAATTGTTATAGCCAGTCAGACCTTCGAAAAAGGCACCGTTTCTGTGCCATTGGTGCAACTGTTCACTCGGCTGCAGCTGCTAGAGGTCGGCTGCTTGAGGTCGGTGTGCTCTACACAGAAAACGCTGAGCTGGCCTGGTGTCCCAATGATGGCTTGCTGACTATGCTGAGCTAGAGCAGTTAGGTTGTCTTGGGTGCCTCGATGAAGACGGTTAAAGGTTCATTTCGATGTTTTGATGAGCCGTTACGGGCATCTCGGTCTGCACCGTTTCTGGTATTTCAGTCCGCCGTTTCAGTTCTCTCAGTTCATTGTTCCGGGTGTCTCAGTCGATCTTCACAGGTGTCTCAGTCGAACGTTTCGGCTCACCGTTTCGGTTCTCGGTCCGCCATTCCTGGTAAGGAGGAGGTGCACTGTTCCAGTCCTCGGTCCAGCGTTCCTGGAACTCATCTCCGCCGTTGGGCCTGTCTCGGACTGCGAGCTCCAGAGCGCCGGGCTGTGGCCAGCGGAGCCGTTCATGGTGGTCACGTTTCGCTCAGCGCCGTCTCGGCCCTCCCAGCCGTGTCCCCGCGGTACCCAACGCCGCCGGCAGCCAGCCGTGATAGATGCTCTCTGACGCCCGGCGCGCCCTATACATTTCCAATTAGCCCCGGAGCCGGGCGGCTGGGGAGTCGCCGCCACGTGCCGACCCCAGAGGTGCCACTGGTCAGCGACTATGGTTCGCCCCCGCGCGGCGTCACGTGGTCCGTCACGATCCCTTTGGTCCCGGCACACCAGGACCAAAGGGATCAGCGGGACCATCAGAATTCAGAGACCACCGGGACCGAGAGGACCACCCAGACCAACAGAGATCAAAAAGACCAAAAGGGTGAAATATTTGTTGGACCACCATACCACCTGGACCAGCATGGAATTCAAAATGACAAATTGAACCACTGATGTTAGTTGTCGGACTTTCGTCCCCGTCTTGAGTTGAGATGTTAGTT
The DNA here is from genome assembly GCF_019059575.1 of Amphibalanus amphitrite. Taxonomy (NCBI): domain Eukaryota; kingdom Metazoa; phylum Arthropoda; class Thecostraca; order Balanomorpha; family Balanidae; genus Amphibalanus; species Amphibalanus amphitrite. Next base: position 53,625 of record NW_024882477.1, on the reverse strand, counting down.
TCACAACGTTTCGGCCAGTTACTTCTCCGGCCGTCGTCAGGTGTTCTTTGGCCCTTAGAAGGACCTGGATGTTGGTGGCGTTGCGCCGTACGCGTCATACCGTTCGAAAGCTCCTGTAGTCAGCGGGAATCGAACTCGGGTTTCCCCGGTGATAGTCCACGGTTCTAACCACTCCACTATCGAGGCAGACATCGTTATGGAGCTGGAAACTTGGTGTCATTTATCCCCCAGATGTTTTTGTGATTTCCTTAGTAGTGGGAGCCATATTGGGCTGATGTCAACGCTTGGCTTGCTGATGGGGTTGCTAGCCAGCGCCATGTGTGCGGCTTCCTTGATTTTTCTGATTTTCCAGTGTGGCTCCTTGTCGATGATGGTGGTATCATCCCAAGCAGGTCTGTGATCTCCTTCAGACCATGCATGCTCCGCCACACCGGATTTCAGTGTTTCGCCTCGGATGGTGGCCTTCCTGTGTTCTTCGAGCCTGACCGCCAGTGGGCGGCCAGTCTCGCCCTTGTATGACCTGCCGCAGCTGCACGGGATGTCGTATATGCAGTTCTTTGTTTTCTCCTTGGTGGTTGGCGGTCTGACCTTTGTGAGTGACCTGCGGAGGGTGGTGGTACTTCTGAACACCGTCCTGATGTTGTATGCTCCGCAGATTCGCCTTAGCTTCTCTGACAGTCCTCTGTTGTATGGGAGGGATACTGTCGCGATGGGCTTATCCCTTGGTTGTTGTTGGGATGCTTCCTTGGGTTTGTGTTTCATGAAGCTCGTTGGGTATCCGTTTCTCCTGAAGGTGCTGGTAAGGCGTGACATTTCCATCTTTCTGGCTGCTTCGTCTCCACAGATGTTGGTGGCTCGGGTCTGCAGGCATCTTACGATACCTTTCTTGACTGTGTCTGGGTGGTGTGACTTGAAGTTGAGGTAGCGGTCGGTCGCTGTTGGTTTGCGGTAGACCGATGTTCTGAATGCTTCCTCAGATTTCTCCACTTGGACGTCAAGGAATGGTAGTTTGTTGTCGACTTCTGTTTCCATTGTGAATTGGATGGAGGGTCGGAGGCTGTTGAGGTGGTCTAGGAACGGTGTTATGTCCTCGCGATGGTCCCACAGGACGAATGTGTCGTCGACATATCGCAGCCACAGGGATGGTTTCAGTGGTGCTGTTTGTAAGGCCAGTTCCTCGAAGTGTTCCATGTAGATGTTGGCGATCACCGGTGACAGGGGTGAACCCATGGCCATTCCTTCAGTTTGTTGGTAGTAGTCATCGCCCAGTTGGAAGGCGGTGGTGGTGACACAGAATGTCAGGAGTTCCATGATGTCATCAGTCGGGATTGTCGTTCTTTCGGGCAGTGTATCGTCGCTCTCCAGTCTTGTCCTCACTATGCTCAGAGCTTCGGTAGTGGGCACATTGGTGAACAGACTCACCACATCGAAGCTTACCATTTGCATGTTCGGCGAAGGTCGCATGGCCTGAACCAGTGAGACGAAGTGGGCTGAGTTCTTGACATATGTAGGTGTTTTGCCACTCAGTGGGTTGATGATCTTGACGAGGAACTGGCTCAGAGGATGGCAGGCTGAGCCACGGCAGCTTACTATTGGTCTTAGCGGTACATTGGTCTTGTGTACCTTTGGCAGCCCGTACATGTGTGGAAGTTTGCTGTGATGTTGGCTCAGCTTTCTGTACTGGGCGTCCGTGAGTTGTTCCTTGTCCTTGTTCTTCTTAAGGAGCTTTGTTAGTTTGCGTTCACAGGCCGGGGTTGGGTCTTTCTTCAGTTTGGTGTACGATCCATCTGTCACAATGCTGTTCATCTTGTGGTCGTATTCCTTCTTGTCCATGACAACGGTGGTGTTTCCTTTGTCTGCTGGAAGTATGATGATGCTGCCGTCTTGTTTGAGGTTGTTGATTGCTGCCAGTTCCTCTTTGGTGGTATTGGCCTTTGGCGGTTTGGCCCTTTCCAATGCATGCCTGACTTTCCAGCGTAGTTCTTCTGCATGTTCTCTGTTAATGTGGGATGTTGCTTCCTCGATTGGGGCCACGATGTCCATGTTGTTTATCCGCTTGGTGGATGTTGCGAAGTTGAGTCCCTTGTTGAGTATGGTCTCTTCAGATGCCGACAGTTGTCGCTTGCTGAGGTTCACTACAGCTCTGATGGGCTGTAACGGAGTCCTGGTAGGTGCGATCTTCTTCAGTTTTTCGAGTTTTGTCATATGCTGCTTCTTTGTGGCATGGTCCACGATGGTATGTGACCTGATGACTGATGATTTGATGCGGTTGAAGTCGTCGGAGCATGTTACTTTTGATCGGATGGTTTCTTCGATGGCAGATATTGATTGTTCGAGTTTCGCTTTGCTGTGTCGATGGAAGGCGATCCTTTCTCTTATGAGAGCTCGGCTGGCTTTCTCTCCGATTCGTCTCGCTTGTTTGGTGTACACAGGTGTCTTTAGTCTCAGTCCATTAGGGATGATGTCGTTATCCCGGCATCTGCACATGAATGTCAGATGGTTCTTCTCTTTTGCTAGCTTGATGTTCAGCTTCTCCCATTTTCGCCAGTTGTTCACTGTTTCGGGTCCGTACCGATCAGATATAGTTCTTCTGAATGCTTGAGACGAGGTGTTAGTATCACTGATGTTAGTTGTCGGACTTTCGTCCCCGTCTTGAGTTGAGATGTTAGTTTCACAACGTTTCGGCCAGTTACTTCTCCGGCCGTCGTCAGGTGTTCTTTGGCCCTTAGAAGGACCTGGATGTTGGTGGCGTTGCGCCGTACGCGTCATACCGTTCGAAAGCTCCTGTAGTCAGCGGGAATCGAACTCGGGTTTCCCCGGTGATAGTCCACGGTTCTAACCACTCCACTATCGAGGCAGACATTGTTATGGAGCTGGAAACTTGGTGTCATTTATCCCCCAGATGTTTTTGTGATTTCCTTAGTAGTGGGAGCCATATTGGGCTGATGTCAACGCTTGGCTTGCTGATGGGGTTGCTAGCCAGCGCCATGTGTGCGGCTTCCTTGATTTTTCTGATTTTCCAGTGTGGCTCCTTGTCGATGATGGTGGTATCATCCCAAGCAGGTCTGTGATCTCCTTCAGACCATGCATGCTCCGCCACACCGGATTTCAGTGTTTCGCCTCGGATGGTGGCCTTCCTGTGTTCTTCGAGCCTGACCGCCAGTGGGCGGCCAGTCTCGCCCTTGTATGACCTGCCGCAGCTGCACGGGATGTCGTATATGCAGTTCTTTGTTTTCTCCTTGGTGGTTGGCGGTCTGACCTTTGTGAGTGACCTGCGGAGGGTGGTGGTACTTCTGAACACCGTCCTGATGTTGTATGCTCCGCAGATTCGCCTTAGCTTCTCTGACAGTCCTCTGTTGTATGGGAGGGATACTGTCGCGATGGGCTTATCCCTTGGTTGTTGTTGGGATGCTTCCTTGGGTTTGTGTTTCATGAAGCTCGTTGGGTATCCGTTTCTCCTGAAGGTGCTGGTAAGGCGTGACATTTCCATCTTTCTGGCTGCTTCGTCTCCACAGATGTTGGTGGCTCGGGTCTGCAGGCATCTTACGATACCTTTCTTGACTGTGTCTGGGTGGTGTGACTTGAAGTTGAGGTAGCGGTCGGTCGCTGTTGGTTTGCGGTAGACCGATGTTCTGAATGCTTCCTCAGATTTCTCCACTTGGACGTCAAGAAATGGTAGTTTGTTGTCGACTTCTGTTTCCATTGTGAATTGGATGGAGGGTCGGAGGCTGTTGAGGTGGTCTAGGAACGGTGTTATGTCCTCGCGATGGTCCCACAGGACGAATGTGTCGTCGACATATCGCAGCCACAGGGATGGTTTCAGTGGTGCTGTTTGTAAGGCCAGTTCCTCGAAGTGTTCCATGTAGATGTTGGCGATCACCGGTGACAGGGGTGAACCCATGGCCATTCCTTCAGTTTGTTGGTAGTAGTCATCGCCCAGTTGGAAGGCGGTGGTGGTGACACAGAATGTCAGGAGTTCCATGATGTCATCAGTCGGGATTGTCGTTCTTTCGGGCAGTGTATCGTCGCTCTCCAGTCTTGTCCTCACTATGCTCAGAGCTTCGGTAGTGGGCACATTGGTGAACAGACTCACCACATCGAAGCTTACCATTTGCATGTTCGGCGAAGGTCGCATGGCCTGAACCAGTGAGACGAAGTGGGCTGAGTTCTTGACATATGTAGGTGTTTTGCCACTCAGTGGGTTGATGATCTTGACGAGGAACTGGCTCAGAGGATGGCAGGCTGAGCCACGGCAGCTTACTATTGGTCTTAGCGGTACATTGGTCTTGTGTACCTTTGGCAGCCCGTACATGTGTGGAAGTTTGCTGTGATGTTGGCTCAGCTTTCTGTACTGGGCGTCCGTGAGTTGTTCCTTGTCCTTGTTCTTCTTAAGGAGCTTTGTTAGTTTGCGTTCACAGGCCGGGGTTGGGTCTTTCTTCAGTTTGGTGTACGATCCATCTGTCACAATGCTGTTCATCTTGTGGTCGTATTCCTTCTTGTCCATGACAACGGTGGTGTTTCCTTTGTCTGCTGGAAAGTCCGACAACTAACATCAGTGATACTAACACCTCGTCTCAAGCATTCAGAAGAACTATATCTGATCGGTACGGACCCGAAACAGTGAACAACTGGCGAAAATGGGAGAAGCTGAACATCAAGCTAGCAAAAGAGAAGAACCATCTGACATTCATGTGCAGATGCCGGGATAACGACATCATCCCTAATGGACTGAGACTAAAGACACCTGTGTACACCAAACAAGCGAGACGAATCGGAGAGAAAGCCAGCCGAGCTCTCATAAGAGAAAGGATCGCCTTCCATCGACACAGCAAAGCGAAACTCGAACAATCAATATCTGCCATCGAAGAAACCATCCGATCAAAAGTAACATGCTCCGACGACTTCAACCGCATCAAATCATCAGTCATCAGGTCACATACCATCGTGGACCATGCCACAAAGAAGCAGCATATGACAAAACTCGAAAAACTGAAGAAGATCGCACCTACCAGGACTCCGTTACAGCCCATCAGAGCTGTAGTGAACCTCAGCAAGCGACAACTGTCGGCATCTGAAGAGACCATACTCAACAAGGGACTCAACTTCGCAACATCCACCAAGCGGATAAACAACATGGACATCGTGGCCCCAATCGAGGAAGCAACATCCCACATTAACAGAGAACATGCAGAAGAACTACGCTGGAAAGTCAGGCATGCATTGGAAAGGGCCAAACCGCCAAAGGCCAATACCACCAAAGAGGAACTGGCAGCAATCAACAACCTCAAACAAGACGGCAGCATCATCATACTTCCAGCAGACAAAGGAAACACCACCGTTGTCATGGACAAGAAGGAATACGACCACAAGATGAACAGCATTGTGACAGATGGATCGTACACCAAACTGAAGAAAGACCCAACCCCGGCCTGTGAACGCAAACTAACAAAGCTCCTTAAGAAGAACAAGGACAAGGAACAACTCACGGACGCCCAGTACAGAAAGCTGAGCCAACATCACAGCAAACTTCCACACATGTACGGGCTGCCAAAGGTACACAAGACCAATGTACCGCTAAGACCAATAGTAAGCTGCCGTGGCTCAGCCTGCCATCCTCTGAGCCAGTTCCTCGTCAAGATCATCAACCCACTGAGTGGCAAAACACCTACATATGTCAAGAACTCAGCCCACTTCGTCTCACTGGTTCAGGCCATGCGACCTTCGCCGAACATGCAAATGGTAAGCTTCGATGTGGTGAGTCTGTTCACCAATGTGCCCACTACCGAAGCTCTGAGCATAGTGAGGACAAGACTGGAGAGCGACGATACACTGCCCGAAAGAACGACAATCCCGACTGATGACATCATGGAACTCCTGACATTCTGTGTCACCACCACCGCCTTCCAACTGGGCGATGACTACTACCAACAAACTGAAGGAATGGCCATGGGTTCACCCCTGTCACCGGTGATCGCCAACATCTACATGGAACACTTCGAGGAACTGGCCTTACAAACAGCACCACTGAAACCATCCCTGTGGCTGCGATATGTCGACGACACATTCGTCCTGTGGGACCATCGCGAGGACATAACACCGTTCCTACAGGGTGTTTCACTAAAAGTGTCAAAAAGTAAATGCTTATTAAAGATATATAAAATACGCAAAGCACGTGGTTGCGCACGTGGCTTTGTTGCAAATTTTTGGACATTTATGCTTTGGCCACTTAAGATATATTTTACACTCATACGGAGCGAGGGCAGGAGGCCAAGTTACTAGTCGTTTTTTTCCTTATACAGAATAAGAACAGGTTATTTACACCGCAACAGGAGCGGTGGATTACACTTACATTTGGTGCTATCAGAAACATTGAAACCGTACGCCGACTTTTCAGGAAACATTTCACTCTCTCACCTCGCTACGACCCAGATTATAAAAGTTTCAAAGGGCTTCTTGAGAGGTTTAAAAGGGTTCCTTTGATGCCGGTTCCAGTCCAAAAAAAGGCGGGTCGCCCCCACCTCTCGGCGGAAATCGTTGAAAAGGTCAGGGTCTTTTTTAGGGTCTTTTAAGATAACAAGAAGCTTATTTCAACATCAGAAATAGCCAAGCCCCCAATTTATCAGAAACAACCACCGTAACGGCTGTAGCCACCAAGAACTGGCTGGACCAGAAGTTCCGTTCCCGGGCCGAATAATCAGCTGCCTCACCGCCCGCCCCTGGCCAGCGCGAGGCCCCGATCTGTCACCGCTAGCCTTCTGGTTTTGGTCAGTAGCTCTCGCAGAGCTGAGGAAGAAATCACTTTTCGAGCTGAAGAGCACAATGCAAGGCTTTGCCGACAGTCTGGACGCTGAAGATGAAAACGGGCTGTGAGGCACCTCCGGACACGTGCCGAAACGGTGCATCAAAAGAAGCGGCGGATATGTGGAATAGGTTTGAGTGACGGTGATATCATTTTTATATATTCAAATGTCCAACAATTGCGGATGGAATGATGTGCAAATGTCCATAGAAAACATTGTTATTATGTGCATTAGGGCCTTTTACTTTTTGACACTTTTAGTGAAACACCCTGTAGACCACCTCAACAGCCTCCGACCCTCCATCCAATTCACAATGGAAACAGAAGTCGACAACAAACTACCATTCCTTGACGTCCAAGTGGAGAAATCTGAGGAAGCATTCAGAACATCGGTCTACCGCAAACCAACAGCGACCGACCGCTACCTCAACTTCAAGTCACACCACCCAGACACAGTCAAGAAAGGTATCGTAAGATGCCTGCAGACCCGAGCCACCAACATCTGTGGAGACGAAGCAGCCAGAAAGATGGAAATGTCACGCCTTACCAGCACCTTCAGGAGAAACGGATACCCAACGAGCTTCATGAAACACAAACCCAAGGAAGCATCCCAACAACAACCAAGGGATAAGCCCATCGCGACAGTATCCCTCCCATACAACAGAGGACTGTCAGAGAAGCTAAGGCGAATCTGCGGAGCATACAACATCAGGACGGTGTTCAGAAGTACCACCACCCTCCGCAGGTCACTCACAAAGGTCAGACCGCCAACCACCAAGGAGAAAACAAAGAACTGCATATACGACATCCCGTGCAGCTGCGGCAGGTCATACAAGGGCGAGACTGGCCGCCCACTGGCGGTCAGGCTCGAAGAACACAGGAAGGCCACCATCCGAGGCGAAACACTGAAATCCGGTGTGGCGGAGCATGCATGGTCTGAAGGAGATCACAGACCTGCTTGGGATGATACCACCATCATCGACAAGGAGCCACACTGGAAAATCAGAAAAATCAAGGAAGCCGCACACATGGCGCTGGCTAGCAACCCCATCAGCAAGCCAAGCGTTGACATCAGCCCAATATGGCTCCCACTACTAAGGAAATCACAAAAAACATCTGGGGGATAAATGACACCAAGTTTCCAGCTCCATAACGATGTCTGCCTCGATAGTGGAGTGGTTAGAACCGTGGACTATCACCGGGGAAACCCGAGTTCGATTCCCGCTGACTACAGGAGCTTTCGAACGGTATGACGCGTACGGCGCAACGCCACCAACATCCAGGTCCTTCTAAGGGCCAAAGAACACCTGACGACGGCCGGAGAAGTAACTGGCCGAAACGTTGTGAAACTAACATCTCAACTCAAGACGGGGACGAAAGTCCGACAACTAACATCAGTGATACTAACACCTCGTCTCAAGCATTCAGAAGAACTACAAATTGAACCAATTGATCAGTTTGTTGACACTGTACTTGTAGGTACATCTCTACAAAAGACAGAACAATAAGGATTAATCAATGACACCGCGAAACAAGTAGTGACAGGGTCAGTGTATCAAGACTATTCCGCACTTGTAGTTAATACGAACAAGTAAAGACCAACGGAGCATGACAGATAGCACTGCGACTGAAAAAACAGTGATGATAAGGGGAAGTAAGGAAGACAACCCAGGTCGGGACGCTTGGTCAGCGCTGCGGCTGTTTTATGATTGATTGATACGCCTGGTAAGCTAGCCGATGGTTTATTGAACGCTAGGGCGCGATACGTGATATCGCGTGCCTGACCCTGGAATGTGTAACTGATCCCGCTCAATGCTCACTGTATTGATTCCGATTTCCGAGTCTGGTTGTTTAATGACCGAAGTGTTGGCATATTATTTATTATTAAGGTTCTGAAAAAGGTTACACACGTCGCCAGGTAGGTATCAGTTGTTCGGGCTTTGTTCTCAAGACGTTCATGTCACATGAGACTACGGCGCGGGCGCACTATATAACTGGGCTCTCACCTATAAGTTTTTGTCACGCATCTCGATAGATTGAAATATTTGATTACCTGAGGCCTCTTGCACCAAACTACCTAGCTAGGTAAAATCGAAAAATCGGTTTCAGAATAAGCTAATCTAACGGTGGTAAATTTGTTTGCAATAGCCCAATACATAACCCTACAGGTGCTTGGTAAATTTGACACGCAAATTGTCAGATTTGAGTCTTGGATTGGGTGTACGATGCAAAATAATCCAAGCATCGGTGCAAGAGGATTTTGGTGCAAGAGGCCTCAGATCGCCAAAAATACCAGCAGTTTCCCAATGCTATTTTCCACAATAACAACACACAAACTACAATTCTGTCGACCTTCCCTAAGTGCATTTCCAACGATAACACGATTTGCTAACTGCAGGCGCTCCTTTGTTTTCACGGCAGACGGCGGCAAAAAAAAAAAAAACGGAAGAATCACCGGTCGTCAGCTTTGGAAGACTAGCCTGGCAGCACGGATTTCATATTTATCTGTCTGGAGCACAGTACTAGTGACGGTCACGGAGAATCGACTCAGTAGTCCATCAGTCAGTCGGCCGGCCGGTCGGTCGGTTGGTCCATTCGTCGTTGGCCACTAGCCGTGGGACGGTGCAGGCAGAGGGCCATTCACCCCACTTGTCCCTCCCCACGGCCCACAGCCCTCCCACCGGGCCAACGTTGCGAGCAATATCCAGACCCTACCTTGGTCCAGAGGGACACGGGCGACGGGGAAGCGTAGTGGAAGAGAGGGAGGGAGAGAGAGAGAGAGAGAGAGAGAGAGAGAGAGAGAGAGAGAGAGAGAGAGAGAGGAGAGAGAGAGAGAGAGAGAGAGAGAGAGAGAGAGAGAGAGAGAGAGAGAGAGAGAGAGAGAGAGAGAGAGAGAGAGAGATGGAGGGAGGGAGGGAGGGAGGGAGGGAGGGAGGGAGGGAGATCAGAGGAATGAAAACGGTTATATCGCCTGAATGATACAAAATGTTCACTTCATAATGACGCGTGTTGAGGATTACTTTTAAAGGGACCCTCCCACCTTAACATTAGATTTGAGTTGAGATAGCCAAAATGGGGTCCCTGGCTCACAATTACCGGTTTCGGCACTCACAACATCGAGAAATGCCTTAAATCGGAAATATTGAATTTCAAAATTGCAGCATTTTGATTCAGAGGGGCTAATGCTTAGGAATACCCCTCTGAATGTGTGACGTCAGCGCAAATATCTAACGATTTTTAAATGTTTGACTAAAACGTTTTGTAGCACGCGGTGGTATATGCTATTTTCGCGCAACATCTGCCGCAAACGCCGCACTTCTAAAATAAAGTCGCTAGAAACAGCGGAGATCCCAAAAAAGTAAACAAAAGTAAAAGTCTAATATCTTGAAAACCGGTGAATATTTTTCGGTGAAATTTGGTAGATATTCGTTTTCGCTCTTTCTGAACCGAGCGACATCACTTTCATGCCAATTCATAAACTTTTTTGAAGGTGGGAGGGTCCCTTTAATGACAAAGGAAGCAGGAAATAATTTTGAAAAGCAAGCTGTTATCCTTATACCGTTGCCTTATATAATTATCTGGTGGTTGCCATGATTATGTAACTAAAACCTCTTTGTGGTCGTAAATGTCCAAGTGACATATGTTTTTCCGGTTCGTGAATTTCAACCATGAATTGATAACAGAAAGTAGCTAACCTGATAAAGCAATTTATTTTAGTTCCAGTGGAGTTACTGCGCCTACGAGTATTGTGTCAACATTGATGCTCGTAAACGGGGCTGCGGACTACCTGGCCGGTCGTGAGATGGCGACCTTCAGGCGGCTGACGGCTGACGCCGATTTAGCTTCAATAATCCGTTTCCCGGAGTGATTATGGAACAAGCAGGCCATCTGCGGCCGTGACGACCGCTCAATTAGCCCTTCAGGTCGTACGGATCTCTGATCACTTTTACGGCCCCGCTAACTGGCCGTAAAGAGCGGCGTCGAGCGGCGGCCGAAGGGGCGCAGGCGCCGGCCGCCGACGGTCGGCCCCATATATCGACCGGGCCAACGGCGTCGGAGCGGCGCTCGTCGCCATGGCAACGACAGGCAGTGTCGATAGACATCCAGAACAGCGGCAGGCCGCTCCTCCGCCGCCACTCGCCCCGCCGCCGCGACGCCTCGGGGGCATTTATTGATCGTCCGTTGTTGCACGGTGCGTCGCGCCCGGCGGGGGAGACGTGTCTACGTCGGGGGGAGACACGTCTGAGGGCTGAGTCACCCAGCTGGTGCGTCGGCCGTGGAGCCGGCGGACGGCTGCGCGCGTCTCGTCTCGGACCGCCGCCAGGGACTTGTTGCTGGTCACCAACGTCACTCAGTTTTCCACCAGGCATCCATAAAAACAGTCGTAAAACGTCAGACTCTCTGTCAGCACCGGAGGTCCCCGGCAGCGAGTAGGGCTTCGTCCAACCCCTTCCCCCTAGCCTACAACATGCAGCGGAGGCGAAATGTATGTCATCATAACTCCATCCTCACACATGGAGTGGGATGACACACGCCAGTCTAGCCATGACACTAGACGCGGAGATGCCTCACTTTACTGGTTGACTAGGGCCAATGGAGCTGCGATTTCTCGCATCCTAGCCGCTCATAGAGCTCTGAAATGCGAAAGGCCTCACCTAACAGCCCCTGGGCCTCCATGAACACATGACCATTTCGAGGTGAAACTTCTTGAATTACAGCCCTTCCATGACCAATGAAGGCGAGATCGCGTTACAGCTCCTGTATAACCTACGTAGGCGGGATGTCTTGTTTCAAAATCTGGCCATGAGATGTGCAGGTGACCTATGAACTGATAAGGTCGGCCGGTCACCGACAGACTGGAGATGTAAAGAAGTGGGCGCGGTGGCATCTAGGTTCCCAGATTATCAAGTTGTTCATGATTGCTACGGAAACGCCGTCAACATCCTAGAAGTTTCAAATACGCTATCGTTCAGTCGTGCCAAAAATTGCCAGTGTGTCCGATAATTGATCAAGGAACTCGGCACCACCTTAAATCCTCTTGCCTGATTTGTCAAGCATGTGTTATCTGTTAAAACAAAACAAAAAACGTAGTAAACTATCAAGCTGTATGGCGTATGCCCAATGGCGTTTTCGTACGTTCAAACTGTTTTACCTGTTTATTTCATCTTGGTAATCTTATAACATTTCTCTGTCGCTGTGGCTTGCCATTGCTCAGGACGTTGCCAACAATTGCTTGTTTAAAAAAAAGACAAGCATTACTCGGTACTAATCCTCATTCCTGGATCTGTTTCCCGGTCCTACCTTCCCAAATCAGCCGCGGTTCCCGGACCAGGTAGTACAATCGGGTCGCCCCATCGCCTGTCGGCCGCGGCGCTGTCTCGTTTCCGGCGAGTTGTGGCCGGTCTGTTCAGAATAGTGTCATCAGCTGTCTGGCGGTGCGTGTGTGAGCGTCGTTTACGCGAGCGGCTCGCATGTTTCCGCTGCGTTACCGGTGCGGGCGAGCGACTTAACCCCGAATGTGTCATAAGTTGTAACCGAGCCGCGGGAGGGCACCCACCACGGCACTAATCTAGAGGCGATGAAGCTGTTTGAGCTCTACCGGTGAACGAAATGTGCATGGATCTTGACTTACTCGGAACAATATAGACGACAGAGCTTCTCAGTTCGCTATCTTGACTGGAAGCGTCTTGCTGTACTTCGCCGCTCGGTAGTTCGTCCGAGAGAAACTTTTAGCCACCCAAACTTAGTGGCGAGGTGCTTCAACTTTACGACTGCAGCAAAAGTAACCAAAAGCCCGCTATAACCCAGGCTGATGGAAACTCTGCGCGGGGAAGGTGTTCAGGGAATGTTATTTGTCGAGCGTTCTACGACCGTGCGGCCTGTCTTTACCTGGCTTCGCCGCACTGTTTGTATGGTCTGGGGAGGGGCGGGGAAGGGGAAGCGTGCTGCGGTTAAATGGAACAACCCCACGCCGACAAACAGTCCACAGAACGGCACTGCGTAATGACGGGACGACAAAAACATGCTGCACGCCGTCTGTGAATGTCGGTCAGCAGCCCCTGAATAGCGGCTCCGCGCTGCCGCCCGCCCGGCCGTCTGGTGCACTGCGGGCGAGCCTACCCAGCGCGGCGCTCGTGCCCGGCGGGACAGCATATCTACGCGGGCAACTTGCCGAATTGCGCTTGACTTGACGGCGCCCGGCATTTTCTTGCACGTAGAAGTGTGCGAAACTGTATAAAGTGATTCCTAAGCGCTGTATTTTGAATTTCGCCAACCAGCTCCGATCAGCGCCTATTCCAAGAGCATCATTCGTCAGCGCGATTGTATGTAGGTAAGAATAAAGCGATGAAACTTAACTACCTGCGGTGGAATGAATAAATCTAATAACCTAATTCCCGGATTATTATTACTGATAACGTCAAACATAGTTCAAAATAATTTTTACAACGTTTTGCTTAAAAGCTCATTGCAAGTGGACATTTAGGTAACATAATCAATTGACTATCCAATGAAAAATCCATTGTCGGACGATCATTTATGAGAGTAAAAACGATTATGTTATGTCCGGTTACCTTTCATATCGAGCATACCTACAGGTAATATCCAGTGAGTTATGACTGCAAAAGTATAATTTTGGCTCAATCTTATCGGTGCAAAATGAAGCTAACTGACTTTTATGGCTTCGTTACATAGTTAAGCCATTTTACCATCCATTTGCCTCTATGGAACGGCCATTAGCCTGCTCCCTCTCGTTTACCAACTGTCAATTTTCCTGTCACCAGCGCAAAATTAATAGTCAAGTTCTTATTTTAGGATGAGATTGATATGCTTCCTGAACAGCGGAAGTCATAAAATCATCGCAATCTGAAGTTTTTAATCAGCCATTTGAGACAGCAGAGCACAACTAATGCAATGCTCTTTGTTTCGCGAAGCAAAACTTTGTCTGACTTTGTAGGTCAGCTCACAAGAGAGAGGGAAAGAGATTCGCCGAGGCGAAAATTCCAGCCCTCTCTCCCTCGTCGCGTGGCACGTCCAACATCCACCGCTGTCACTGGCTGACAAATCGCGTCATAACGACAACGCATTGGCATCGTGCGTCTTCCCTCTGTACGAACGGGTTATCCATACATCACTGCGGCGCCCGGGCGGCGGCCGATTCGTTCCACCGTCCCTCTGCCAATAGAACGACCGGGCCGCCTAAGCCCCATGAAGCCCATGAGCCCCTCGCTGAGGCATCGCGGCCCCACCGAATCCCTGCTGGGCCGTCGGAAAGCAGGGCTTTAGCGTACCTCGGTAGGCGGTCAATATGGGCTGAAATGTCGCGGCAGGAACTGACCGTGTATGCAGATGTCGGGCTTAGCGGCTCCATTTGCCGGGTCATCCAGTAAAGGGCAGCGGCGCCGGCCGTCCGGTGGTCGACTTCCCAGGCTGTGGCGCGCGCGGACACGCCCGAAAATGAGGCGCTTTAGTTGCGCCGGCCGCCTTCAGTGTTGCCGGTATATTTGGAGCCGTTCGGCCGGCTCAGGAGTCTATGAGCTCTTCCGTCGTCTGGGCCATCTGTAAGCAGGCAGCGAGACGCGCCAAGCTCTCTGGGGCCGAGTAAAATAGGTCGACCCGTGGACGAACATCAACAGCGTAAGCCGCCAGCTTTAGTGCCAATAAAGCACTCCCAGTGGTCAGTAAATGTTGTTGTTGTGCTATAACTCGGGCGATGGGTGGACTTGGTGCTAGGGAATTCCGGGACTAGGCGCGAATATACTGTTACGACTGTACATTTATTTGACGGCTGGATACTGAAACTGCATTTTGTGATGCGCCTCCCCTAACTACTAAATGTCCATAAATGTTTTATGAATGGCCGTTTTCTTTCCTAGCTTACAACTCCACACCAGTACCTGAACGGGCGAGAGGGAAAATTGTAAATTGTATGTTCTAGCCATCTACGGATTTAGTCATACTTATATGGGAACTAGGCAATTTGTTAAATTTTATTGGTTTGACAATTGTTTTGCACATTCAAATAGAAATTCGGTTCTTCGCCAAACCATTAACCCTCGCCCGCACATGCCATTTTCCCATCCTAGAACGCACATGGGGGGGGGGGGTGGTTGCCACCCCCCCGCGCCATTTCGTTTCTGTTAGAGATAGAGCTTAGCAGTAAAGACCAAAAAGATTCTTTGGGAAGAGACGAATCCAATGATACCCAGTTTTACCTTCTCAGGTCAGTCATTGACCTTCCAGGTCAGGTCAAACTAAAAAATGTTGCTGTTTTGGGTCACCGTTGGATATCAAGTGCGCTGCTTATCAAATACCGATGACGATGCTGTTTTCTGGTGCCAAGCCAGCTAGAACCTCTTTGTCGCACTATCCGACCAGAATTTTGCTGCTGAGGTCATTTCAGGTCAAGTTAGGTCAAGGTCAATTATATGTATTTGTATGTCTGTGTGTGTCTGTGTGTATACTGATGTGTGCACCGATTGTTTTTGGGTCCATATCACATGAAATCATGTTCTGAGAAGCTTTTACCAAAAATGCAGTCAAAAAACTTCACAAAAAGTAAATTCAGCTTGCCTAAAACGCAATTATCTTAGATGACCTAGGTTGACCTTGACCCTGACCTTGACCCCTGTACATCGTCGAACAACATGCTCCATGATAGGAGGGATGTAAGACTGGCAAAAAAGGCCGAAATCAGGGTGTCAAAAGCTCACAAGGCCCATGGCAAACGCAAGATGTTGAGAATTGGCCATTTGGGTCATGACATGACCTGAAAAATAAGGTCATATCTCCGAAACCAAAAATCACAGAAACTTGAAATTTTCAGTGGACATCAAGAAAGGATAGACGAGCAGCTATACGAAAAATCAGCCTTCTAGCTCTAAAAATGTTGAGTGCAGAGCAGAAAGACTGCCTGGGGGGTGGCAACCACCCCCCCCCCCCATGTGCGGGCGAGGGTTAAATATTTTTTATTATTGTAAATACTTGGGGCATTTGTAACCTCATTTAACATCCTTAATATTCAATATTCAGCTTCCGTGCACTCCTAGGAGGAAGTCGGACAGCTGACAGAACTGAACTGCTTCTGAACACAAAATGCAAAAACTCTTCTGTCTCTAGTATCCACGCCATGGACCACCCCACCCCTCGTTCCGTCTCGCCGCTGCCGGTCTCGCGTTCCATCTCCTTCCATCTCCGGCCACTCTGCCAGGTCGTCCGGCATGGGGACCGGGAGGACAGTAGGTCTACTGCAGCACCTCCCACCGTCAGCGACACAGCGACACGAGTGCATACCTGACATCTCCGCGGGAGATGTGCGGCCATGATGTGCCACATGATGTGCGGCCAGATGTGCGGCCAGGGCCCCGTAACTTTAAAAAGGACGGTTCACATCACCTAACCATTCTTATAAGACGATACATTATTGTCATCAGCAGTCCGTCGCCTTCGCTGAGGTGAATCAGAGAATCATGATCCATTATCAGCTTTGTCTCCCAGCTGAACTGCTGGTATGTCCATCAGATGCCTTGCCTCCCTGTTTGATATCTCCCGTATTGCTATTTTTTAGAATGTCGCTTCAGCAATGAAGTTATTTGTTGTAACTTTAATGTTTAATCAAGTAGCTTTTTTGTTTAATTGTTAGCAACATCTCCAAACCACCGCATCCCATTAACACACTCCATGACATTGCTTAGCCTTAACCGTGGATTTCCCTTGTGGCTTCTTGGGCTAGACTTCTTTTATATTTGCTGCCTTTTTCTGGACAATTTCACCAAGTCTTCTTTGTTTTTTTTTAAGTAATTTCATCTCGGAGACCTTGTCCGACATCTCCCATATTTTCTTGTCAGCCATGCCCTTGGATGTAACCTAGATGTTCATTGCTGGCAGACAGATTGCCTAATAGTGGTGTCTTTCCAAGCATAGCCTCGAATGCTTCCAAGATGTTTATCATGTTTATTTCACAATCGTCTTCCATGCTGTCTTTCTGTTTCTCCCTCTTATCTTTCTACATATCTCGGGAGTCATCTTCCTTTGTCGTTCGGGTATATCTATTGTCTTTATTGTAATGTGCATACTACAATTATATTTTCAGTCATTTCGCTCATTGGGTACGTTACCAGTAATTTCCCCTTCCACGCACCTTTCCAAACATCCTCTGTGCTCTTTCCTCAGCTCTACCAGCCGCTTCCTGAAGCTCTCTTCCCCACACAAAAGCTCAGCTCCCTGGACGCTGCTTTACCCTGCTGATGAGCTTCGATCGAGCTCGTGATTACCAGCGCGCCACAACCTAATGGAAAACGACCACCTTTTTTGCAATCTGCGTCCAGGCGATGTTGCTACGTCATGTCATTATGATTGATTGCGGTTATTGATTTGGCTTTATAAACAGGGCAAGATATCGTTGGCTTAATGTATTTGCTGTAAACATACAAAATCTTTAAATTTACATAGTACCGAAACGTTATAGGTATAACTAAAACTAACTAATTTGCTCGAAAATTGCTAGAAGTTCCGTCGAAAACGTAGCACATCCTTCAGAAAATTACCAGGCAAAACATCGTAGCTTTTGCCAGTAGCCGGTCCTGATTGGCCGTTTCTCGATGTGTTGCGGCACAGCATCCTACCGCCTGCACCTCAATCGTCGCTGATTGGCCGGCAAAGCGTGCCCGGAAGCTTCGTGCGCCTTTGTGACAGAAGGATAAATGGCGGCAATTGGAATGAGAAGAGCTGGAGATTGCCTATCCGATGCCATCAAAGTTTTCATCCCACAGTTTTACTTTGAGTTAACGGTGTGCCGTCGACTTAATAGCGTGATTTATCATTGTGCGGCCAGGGCCCCGTAACTTTGAAGGAAAGTGGATGAAACGTATGAGGAAATCATTGTATGCAGGAATTAGACTTAGGATTTCCCTTGGCAAATATGAATAAGAGGTTGTTTCCCTTTTAACTTTTTATAGTTTCTTAGTATTTTACGCCCAGATGTTAAGATTGTTTCGAGTACTCGTCGGCATTCAGTGAACCCAATAGGTACTTATTTGTGCAAAACAGTCTTGTTGTGATTTAAACACCGAAAATATGAAACTTTCTGCTAGAAGGAATCCTATAGTTCCGATGTATTACCACCCATGGCATGTATTTAACCAACTGCACCTGATAGTTGAACCTTAGTGGTCTCATCTAGCCCATTTGTTAGCGGGGGACATATCGCCAGCCATGCTGCACTGTTTCCCAATGACTGTCGATAAATGGGCTCCATAAAGTTCCCGTCAGACCCAGGACTCTCCTAAATTTACACGACCCTTTAATAGCGCCATTATCTCGCCAAATGGCCAGAGTCGTGTGTTTCCTCTCCTTTGAACGCCTGTGTCTCCCGTTGGCGGCCGAGACGGGGCGAAACTGTGAAACATTGAAACATTCTGCGGCCGCCGGCCCGTCACGCCAGATTGGTTCCCAACAGCTCGCCGGAGGCCGGCGGCCGACGAGGCGGTCGGGCTTTTATTTCGGAGGTCGTTTGGCAGATTTATGGTGTAGGAAATTACGTTCCGAGCCATGGCGTTGATTGTCGGCTGCAAGACTAGGCCGATACTTGAACGGCTGTGGGGTGATGGACCGCGAAACTTGCCGACGACGGCGGCGAACACACGACGCTGTTTTGGTCCGCCCCTGCTAGGCGATGTGTCACATAGTTTTATGTGTGTTTACTTATTTAGATTTACGATGTGATTCTCAAACATTAGTGATTCCAGAAGTATGAAATAACTTTTTGTTTTAGGTTATATTCTGTTTTACATAAACATACCAGCGGCTGTCATAGTGTGTGCAGAATTTACAACCCATGAATAATGAATCACTTTCACCCGAATACAAATTTTGGTTGTTTATGGCCAATGTTAGACGATGTATGCATTCTTTTCACAGCTGCTAAATCCATACCACTCCAACCATTTATTTTGCATAAACCCATCAATATCATTTATTTATCGTATTTTACCAGAAAACGACCATAAGGGTCGGACATAAATAAAAATCGCCTTTTTGGCACGAGCAACAGCCGGGAAATATTACTAAAAGCGTAACCCACATACCGATATCTTCTATGGTGCTATGTTTACCACAATTTCCATTCACAGTGGACGCCGGAAATGAGTGTTTACGTATCGCCACACAGTCTCGCTATCGTATTCCGTGGTGTGTTCTTTGTTTGTGTTCCGGCACTAATGGGTTCCTTGTTCGATTGCAGGTCCCCTTCGGACGGTCGGGGAGGCACTGTGGCGCTGGTATGGATTTATAATCCATCATCGAGGCGCCCAGTGTGCGCCGGGCCAGCAGCCGGGAGGTCCCCTTCCTGCGTCACCGCTTCTCTGTAGCCGCTGTCTCACCACCAGTCACCGAGGACCGCCGCCTCTTCTCGTCGCCATGGCAACCTGGCTGTTTGTTCTGCTCGTGCTGTCGCCGACGATGCTGGCGCAGGAGCCGCCGTTTCAGTGTCAGAAAATCACAATCGCCATGTGTCGCAAGATCGGCTACAACGTGACCATGATGCCGAACCAGTTCTACCACGACACCCAGGAGGAGGCAGGTTTGGAGGTCCACCAGTACTGGCCACTGGTTGAGATCAACTGCTCAGACGACTTGCAGTTCTTCCTCTGCGCCACGTACGTGCCCATCTGCCTGGAGTCACACCAGCGCACCATCCCCGTGTGTCGTTCCGTGTGCGAACGCGCCCGCGCCGGCTGCGAGCCGTTCATGATGACCTACGACTTCACGTGGCCCGAGCGACTCAACTGTGACCGGCTGCCCGAGTACATGGACCCGGAGAACCTCTGCATGGACAACAAGAACGGCCAGGCACCGCCGCCGCCGCGCCGGCCGCAGCCACCGCCGCCCTGCAGCTGCAAGTGCGAGCGGCCGCGCGCGGTGCCGCTGCAGCCGGGCCACCGCCTCTTCAACCGGTCCGTATCGCTGGGCGAGGTGGCCGAGTGCGCGCTGCCGTGCCGCGCGCCTTACTTCTCCGCTGCGCAGCATGAGTTTACGGAGCGTTGGGTGCTCAGCTGGGCGGTACTGTGTGCCGTCAGTACCGCCGTCACCGTGGCCACTTTTCTGATCGACCGCAGCCGGTTCCAGTACCCAGAGAGACCCATCATCTTCCTGGCTGCCTGCTACTTCATGGTTTCGGTCGGGTATCTGGTACGTCTGGGTGCAGGTCACGAGCTCACCGCCTGCGACGGTGACCTGGTGCGATACGATGCCGCAGGAGGACCCGGCCGGCCGGCGGCTGCCGCTCTATGCACCGTCGTCTTCCTCTTGGTCTACTTCTTCGGCATGGCCAGCGCCGTGTGGTGGGTCGTGCTCTCACTCACATGGTTCCTGGCTGCCGGACTCAAGTGGGGGAACGAGGTGATCGCCGGCTACTCTCCATACTTCCACCTAGCCGCCTGGGTGATACCAGCCGGTAAGGCGATCGCCGCGCTGGCCACTGCTGCCGTGGACGGCGACAGCCTCACAGGCATCTGCTACGTTGGAGGCCAGAGCCTGGCCAACTTGAGAGGTCTGGTGCTGGCGCCGCTGGTCGCCTACCTCCTGCTGGGAACCTCCTTCCTCCTGGCCGGCTTCGTCTCCCTCTTCCGCATCCGCAGCGTCATCAAGCAGGATCGCGGCAACCGAGACAAGCTGGAGAAGCTGATGTTCCGCATCGGCGTGTTCTCGGTGCTATACACGGTGCCGGCCTCGGTGGTGATCGCCTGTCTGGTGTACGAGCAGCACCAGCGACCCGCCTGGGAGCGGCGGCTCGTCTGTCCGTGCGAAGCCGAGCCGGACGATGTGCCCAACTTCCACCTGTTCCTGCTGCGCTACTTCATGTCGCTGGCAGTCGGCGTCACCTCCATCATCTGGGTGTGGTCGCGCAAGACGCTGCACTCGTGGTGCGTGCTGCTGGGCTGTCGGCGACCGCCGGCGCCGGCGCCGCTGGCCCGCAGGTACGAGGCGCCCACTTTGCAGTCTCTGCAGTCGGGCAAGACGGGCAGCGGACTGCCGGCTACCTCGTCACAGGGGCCGCTGATGCAGTCCAACCTGACCTTTTCGCAGACGACATCGCACACGCTGAGTGAGCCAAATCCGGCACTCTCCCACAAGTCCCTGCCGCTTAGTCACGTCTGAGCGAGTGCCGGGTTAATGAACTCTCGCACAAGGCCTGCCAGTCAGTCACTTTGAGTGGCGCCTGGTCAAAGGAGACTCGCGCAATGAGGTGAAATAACTGTGTGTGCTTCAGATACTTTTCTCTGAAACTTCGGACTCTCAAAGATGGGTTCTTAAACTGGTTTGAGAGCATCAAGTGAGAGATGGATGTGTCCTAAGTACGTAAATTGGATGGCCGTGATGATAATGATGTTCAGTGGTTTTATTATGTAGCGTGTATTATTAGCAATGAGTATGCAAGTGACTAGCATGCGACTCAATGATTCGCAGAGGTGGCTGAACGGTCGCCAGTGGCTGGAGATGCTTTGGACTGCGATAGGGCAACTCACGACAAACAATGCTGTTTGTCTTGGCTTGGCACCTTTTGTGCAATGAAAGCATCGGAGATGTTGCCGCCAGTCTTCATCTCCGTGGTGACGTCCTCTGCGCCACAGCGCCAGTCAGCGCACTCATGTTGAAGAAACTGGTAAACGGAATCACAGGGTGTGTGGAACTGCAACAGTTCCTGGGATTTACAGATCGAGATGCAATGGAGCGTCTCCAGGCTGGCTGCACTCAGTCAGTGCTACTGATTTGATGTGTGTGATTGATTAATGTGCTGATGCATGCAACGGGCGCAGAAATGATCTGAATTATTATGACAGGGTCACACTTATGAGTTACAAACTTTGTCTGATTGATATATTGGGTTTAGAGGACCATCTATAAGTCATCTGACCCTAACTTTTACACACTCCATTCAGAACCTTTCCATCATTAACTGCTGACTCCATCGAAACCTATCTCATCCCAGTTTACGTCCCAGCTCCAATCTCGCCAAAATCCCGCCGCGGTGTCGGAGGCCGCAATCTCGCTCCGCCGGCGCTCGCCCGACTGATGCGCTGTTATCTCCTCCGGGCTCGGCCCGACGGTGGTCTTCAGCGGTCGTCGACAGCCACAGGTACCGTTACGGCGGCAGCACCACCGGCTCTCGCCTCGCCACACGTCTGGCGGGCCCCGTATTTCCCCCGGGTACAGTTTGACCGCGCCACCATCCGCCCGCAATCCCTCCTCCCTGCGCCCTCTGCCCTCTGCCCTCTGCCCGAATCCACCGGCCTCGCTCCTGGAATGTGTAATATTGCGTCTGCCAGACAGGGTGCACTGTGGCGCCGAGAGAGGTCATGACCTTCTCAGTTTGAGACAGCTCCGAGCGAATGTTTGCCGTCTGGCAACAAAGGCCAAAATCATGGACGAACCCGGCGTGGGCATTTGCCGGATGCTGCGCTTGACAGCCACGGCTGCAATCTGTTCGACTCTCGACATATCAGTGCCGTGTATTTTGTCGGTGGCTTGCTTCAGAATCATCGTCAAACTGCTTAGTGCTGTAGATATACACTGGGGGAGGTAATGAACAAATCGTATTTCTAGTCATGAGAAAGATGCCTGCATGTGAAATTGCAGGATATTTTGCATCAGACTCCTATCCTTGAAGACAGGCCGACTGGTCCGTGATTTCCAGAGCGTCAATGGGGTACCTACGCCAGTAACCATTTGTTGGATGATATTACGAGATCATAGTCGTCAATGCATGTATGTTTCGTATATCATATGTTTCATGTATGTAATATGCATTTGTTGCAGCAAATATTAAGGATCATTTTATGCAACCGAAATGACTCACTAAGCAGGGTGTCGCCGTGTTCCGTGTTGGTATATGTGTTCAGAATTATTGTTTGACAACAGACATCCAGACAACAATATCGTTGGGCATTCCATGTTGTGTCTTTTAACACACTCAAACAGTGTCAGCTACGTATTATATTTTGATAGGGTGCTTGGCGTATCCATTCTTGCTGAATGTCGTATAGAATCGATGTGCTCTCTTTTTATGAAATATAAACTCGGAGCTTGTGAGGGTCTTTTATGGAAGCGTCGCTTTTAGCGCGGGTGTTTATTACACCATTACTTGGATTATGGGCTGTTATGATGTAAGGATGGGCGCACTAGACAACAAGCTTCGGTGGGTCTTCTGTCTATTGTCCAGGGTCTAAAGTGCGTAAAGTCTCCAGCGCACGAATACCTAGAGACTAGAAATTAATTAAGTCTACCGAATATTTCGTACTTAGCTATCTGCTGGCCATTCGACGTTACCTGGTGTGATATGTAAGTTCGGCCAAAGTCCAAATGCAGCTATATGTCACACCGTGGCGGCCAGGCACCCTATATGAACAGCGATGGCCACGGTGGGCACTAGGCAGTAGGCGCTGTCGGACCGCCGGACGGCCGCGCCTGTGTTTGGGTCGGTCGTCTGATGGTGACGGCTGGCGTGCCATGGGTGGGAGTCACACTAATCACCAGCATTAGATAATGAGCTGGTCTCATTTGTATGCATGTCTGACCCAGCTTGGTCAGCGTTTCTAAAAGTAGACGGTCAGACAAATTATGATTACGGAATTTCCAGGGCATTTACTTCCAAAAGTGCATATGATGGACTCGGTTTAGCTGAAATTGTGCCATATATGGGTCGGGTGGAAAGTACAGGTTTCTTTATTTTTTATTTCTTTATATACGCATGGCCAGTGTTTTTCGTAGCATACTCTATCAACGAAATAATTCCATCTCTGCCACGCGCCAGGCCTAAATTCAGGATTAAATCCTAAGAGTGACATGTCAATTAATTAAGCTTGAGAGCCATCCCGGTAGGGGTCTACCGTCTAAGTGAGATATAGTGTCTCTAGAACGACACCGAACTGCTTTTGAGCATCGCTCATCAACCCGATTCATTGAGCATCATAAGCGTATCAAGCCCTGTAATGCTCTTTCTAGCAAGACAAATAATGAGTTGTGAGACAAGTGTTCACTGATATGGGCTCAATATACAGGCTTGTATTTTAGGCTAGCCAAGAAGAATATGTGCACCAGCACTCTACACTCTACAGTGCATGGTGTGTCGAAATTAAGATTTTATGCGTAGCAGATTTTCGTCTGATGATCAAGGTAAACCAATCCTCTGACATTCGACTTTTACGTCTGGAGGGCTTTCATTAAATTTGGGGTTATTTACATCTCATACTTTTACCTCCCGCAAATAGCTACTTTGCTCAGTTTTTTTTTTTTTTTTTAACGCATAACTCACAAAACGCCGAAATCACATGTCGTGTCACTATCAGGTCGTTCCAGTATCCTCACATCACCCTTACGCTATATCGCACTCCTTGCCTTGCTGTAATGTAACTGAAAACAGGGGGGCGAGTTTCCCCGCTTCCGGTAGACGCCGGCTCCCTCTGGCCTCAGTGACGGCTGACAGCAGCTCCGTCGTGATGGAGACGTCCCCGCGCCGCGGAGCCACCGGAGAAATACCGCGCCGCTCCTCCACAGATTGGTTCTGTCCGTCTTTGGCGGGAAGAAAGGATTCTCCCGGACGACAGATTGGATCAGCAATCGCCCCCGGGATGGCCGGCGATGATGAGTGCGATCAGAGCCTCGCGGCTGGCCCAGCGCCCGACGAGAGGAGAGTTACAGCGCCGCCGGCTGCTCAGGTTTCTGCGAAATTCATTCAGCTCCCTGTCTGTCAGCTCCAGACAGGTCCCGTCAGCCTCAGGCACTCAGGCATCTCTGTTCAGCAACAGACAGTTAAAGTTAGCTTCACTTGGTGCTTATAGCTCCAGACAGCATGGACACTAGCGAGTCTAATTAGCTCTAAACGTCTCCAGACAACTGAAGACAGCTCCAAGATTTTTCATGCAGCACCGAACAACTCTCAGCTCTGCAACTCACCTCCCCGACAGGCGAGCATTGAAAATACAAAATGTGTGGGACGTTGCGAGAACGGCCCTTAGCCGCATAAATCACCATTTAAGATCAGCAAAGATGCACGGCTCCCGGCGGGGCTCGTCGATATCAGGTTAACGACCCGGACCGGGGGGCCGGCGGCAGCATCCGCCTGGTCGGGAGAGGCGGCGCCGCCTGCCGAGCCGCCATCCATTCCGGACTGGCCACAATGGCTGACGCCCGCTCGTGCCCGGCCCGCCCGGCCTGGGACCTTGATCTCAGCACGGCGGCGAATATTTCCAGACAAAACACGATTTCCATCTGCGGCACGACAGCGACGCATCGATCTCGACGCTGCGCTCAGGGGAGGAGGGCGAGGTGCCGGGCTCTCGTGGGGTGCCGCTGCGGCTGGGGAGGAAGGGAGCACGTACGGGAGGGCGCTAGAGGCTCAACGTCGGGAGTGTAGGTCTCTAACAGGATGAGGGATTGGGGGCGAACGACAGGGTGGTGGTGTAGGCTGCTGAAAGATGGGGACCACCCGGAACAATGGAGGCGCCTGCGGTACACGGAACGAGGAGTAAATGGTGTCGTAGGATACTGCTTGATATGCATGAATTATCCGGTTCTTTTCAATAGAAAAATACAATGCCAACGAATAGTGTTTGTCTACTCGTATTTCAAACAACCTGCGGCTACGTTATCTATAGGTAGCCTTTATGCATATCAAACCCATATAGCACTGAACTGTCCGAGTTCCCCTGAGAAGTGGTGATTATTGGGATAATCACTCACCTCAATCAAGATTGCGAAGTCCGGAAGCGGGACAACATTTATCACTGTTGTCGCGAACTGAACACCGGATGGAACATTCACCGCAGCTGATTTGACCAAAGGTTGAATCGGTTGAGATTGATGACTGTTTTATAGAGCGCAGATCAGAACTGAGTTTTTCACCTTTATATGCATGCATGTATATGCATGTATCTACATTACTTCTACTACATTACTATATACTACATTCTATCTACATTACTATATGCATACTATCTACATTACTCTACATTACTTACATAGGTACTATAGTTATAGGTGAAAGGTAAGAAACACACCAAGGAAGAATATTACACCTACATACAGCAGGGACGAAACTCGAAAATAAAATCCAGGATTAGGTAAAAATTGTTGTAGCTAAATTGCTTTGCTTTATCAGAAGAATTTTTAAGTCGATATTTAAGTCCCAACTGTCCTTTCTGAGAACAATTTCGACTCGATCTGAATAATAATCCACTTCTTTCATTGAATCTCGTCTCTCGATTGATTTTGATCGAGCAGTTCTTATCATCAATCAACTTTGCCTGGACTTTATATGACTGCCGCTGCATCGAAACTTAACCCGCGACCGCCTGGGGGGGGATAGGATCCGACCCCCCCCCCTCCGTCTTTTCTTGAATAACTCAAGAACCGCTTACGCTATCAACTTGAAACTTGGCATACCTTATCCCCCATCAATTTGACGTCTTCTGTGTAATTTTTAAGAAAAAATTTCCAATTTTTTTTTAAATATATCGATTTCAGTAATGTAACTACATGGCGTTTTTAGTCAAAAAGTGGTAAATGTTTAAAAAATCGCCAAAAATCAGGATTTAAAGCAAATTGCAAATTAAGGACATGAATAGACGCAGCTTAATAAGTTCTTTAAAATGGCTATCTCGGATTTTCCATAAAATGCGTTTTTCACCCCTATAAATTCAAAAAACTACATTTTTTGGAAAACAGCTAATAAAATCCAAAATTTTGAGAATTTCCAAAAACCGGAATGTATGTTATAGAGCTCTATTAGAACATAAAATGTCCCAAATTTCAACTTTCTATCTTGATTTTTGACCCCCAAATTGTAAAAAATAGCTCCAACATGCATAGGGCATTGTGACGTCATAAACATTTTCGTGAATTAGAGGCACTTCTGTACATCGCATGTGAAAACAAATGGCACCACTAGATTCCGGGGACAAAGCTCGTCTAGAAAAGTGCATTTTTATGTCAAAAATAAAAAGTTGAAAAATTGACCATTTTTTCTCAGCCCTCGTTTAGTTATGTATGGTATAAACGATTTTTTATGCTTTCAATGCACACTTATCACCAGCACAGTGACTTGGGGTCACATATAACCATTACCATCGGATTCGGCGTGAAAAATAAGCCATAAAACATGTGTCGCACGCCCATGTAGCAGAAAGTGAAAACCATGACCTTTCGTGACCTGACCTGACCTTGACCCGTACTTAGTACGGCCCCTATACGCACATGGTACCTTCACTAGGCCTTTGAGGTCATTTTTGATGAGTTTCGAGCAGCAGCTATCGATTCCGCTGTCCGTAAGCCTAATCATGCAAAACCCCAGAAGTTGACCTTTGACCTGACCTTGACCCAAAAGTTCACCTCAATCTTAAAATCTTTAGAGTGCTTTGGGAAGGTCTCGTAGAGACCTTTCGAACGCCGCCTCGCGGGGCTCGATGCGACCACTGGTTCTCGAGATAACAGGGGGGGGGGGTCGGATCCGACCCCTCCCCCCAGGCTGTCGTGGGTACGGAAATAGCCCAGGCGGTGCCGGGTTAACAGACTAAACCGCATAAATGCTAGGTATCATAAATAGCATAATGTATCGTACCAGAATCCATTGTATATATGTACGTACGAACAAACAATAGGCATGACGCCGGCTGAGGAACGGTCCCCTTGTTCCTGGTTTCCCACCTAGGACACTTTATCCTAATGGACGTGCACTTTGTCAGACCCGTCACCATTGTGTGTCGCCATAAATTTCACGGTTGATTTGTTCTCGGGCCTAGTTGGGTAAAATCTGACGTGTAATAACAATAAATAAAGCGACGCACGACACACTAAATATACTGCCGTAGGGCAAGTAGCTCCTCAGCGCGCAGTCCTGCAAACAAATATGCTGCGCTCGGTGTTTGAATACGTCAAGTCTTGGGGCTAAGTACGATTTGAAGACCGTTGGATAAAAAGGGCATAAGGAGAAGCCACCGCTTCATATAACTTGGTGGCGATACGTTACAATTTGGGAAAAGAGTGACCCTTTCCACACACAGAAAAATATTAACACCGTTAGCGGTGTAATTGCACAGTACATATCTGAGCACTTGAGGAAAGTTAATTTAGTCCCTTCCCCGCTTAAATTACTCGCGCTTCTAAATGAACACCAGGAAGAAGGTAATAGAACACTGTTAGGAGGGTTGGGTGTTTTGCTACATGTAGTAAAACACCCAACCCTCCTAACAGTGTTCTATTACCTTCTTCCTGGTGTTCATTTAGAAGCGCGAGTAATTTAAGCGGGGAAGGGACTAAATTAACTTTCCTCAAGTGCTCAGATATGTACTGTGCAATTACACCGCTAACGTTGTCAATATTTTTCTGTGTGCAGGCCGGCCAGGACATAAACATTAAACGCCGCTTATCGCGGTGTTTTAACGACTGAACAACTCGGCAATGGTATGAACCATGCTTTGGTGTCGGTACATTTTAGACTATAAACTAGGCCAACTTTCACTTCATTAGAATGGCAATGTTAACGAGAACATTGTTGGCTCTGAGCGTATAAGCGATTTCAGGAATGTATAAAGAATTCATTATTTTGCACGTCTTATAGTGAAATCCGATCTGATGACTAATCTTGTTAAATGATGAATGATGATATACATAGTCAGCGCTCGACTCTGCGTGGAAAAACACTATCACAGTGGCTGTTCGGTTATCCGTCGACATTTATGGATAACGTGGTAACCATGGGGAACGGCATCCAATCGCTCAGAGCCCAGCCAGCTCACCACCGTACACAGCCGGTGCCGTTCGTTCAAATGGTGATGATTCTGCACCATTAACATCTAACATGGTGTACTTTTGGTGTGAAATTCGATAAATTATGGATGTCGGATGCTGCTTTTTTGTAGCTCTGTAACTATTGCCTCGTATGGTTTTCGGCCTCGTGTGACCACTGCTGTGGCACAGTCAGTCTGTGTGCCTGTGTCTGCGGCGACAGCGACAAAGTGCGCAATTCCAGAGACAAATTGCCCGCTCCCCAGACTCCAATAAAGATGGCCCTCTTCTCTTTTAACAAAACGCCGCGGGCTACTGCGAACACTAATGCAGAACGGCAAGGTCCAAGACTGCTCCGTTTCCCGTCACACCATCTCTGTCTCCAAACTACACTCTACTCCTGCAGTTCTACGCGGCGCAACTTCTAAGCTCAGCTTTTCTAAATCATTACCGTGCATTTTATGATGTTTAGAGTGTAGTAAGTCCCTCTTCAATAACTATACGCACTACGCAGTAAGCACACAAACACAGGCTTAGATAGATGATGCACAAACTTCTAAATTAAAGCCAACACGTAAGTACCACGTGTAGGATACCTCTCCAACGCCCATTTATCAATTATGTGAGGGCTTAGTCAATCCACTTTGATAAAACATGGGCCATGGCCCTCTTTATTTAGGTCATTTTTAGGACAGCTTTTATATGCATTGTATAGATTATCCTGAAAATAGACAGCAGTCTTTTAAACCATTTTCCGCCGCTTGCGGGGCAATAACTTAGCTACGGCTCTATAAATCTCCATCATTCCGACGCAAATGAATAGCCCAGCTAAAACGACTATCTGGCCGGCAGTATATCCTGAAAATTTCTCATTTATGTAGAAAATGTTCGAGAAAACTTAGTTTTCTCCTCGGTAGTGTTTGCACATTCAGTCCATTAGATTAGCCTCCATGCTTTATGCTTCCAGCGCCCTATCAAATCGTGATTACGGAGCGAGCGAAGCGAGCGTAGTCTTTCCTTAGATTAACGGAAATTTCTGAGTATGAGCGGCCGGCCGGCCGGTCGGCCGTGGTCACGATTCTGCGACGCTTATATCTCAGCAACCACTTGACCGATTTACACGCGGTAATTTTTGTAGGGTAGCTTCATTCATTCTACCAAGTATTGGACTATTCCCGATGCATGTGGGTGACCCCTTATGCACGTGCCACGTGCAAAACGAAGAGGTGTCACTTTTGTAATTGTTGCAATATCTCGGTAACTACTTGACCGATTGCGCTGAAAGTTGGCATGTAGGTAGGCACCCACTAGGCAATACATATCCATGTGCCAGAGTTGGGGTGCTGCTGCACGTGCGCACGTGCAGGGGTCGATTCCAGATCTCGAGAACGGCTGGACCGATGGCGCTCAAATTTGGCACATGGTTAGGGACCGGTTAGTAGGGTGCCGTGCAAAAGTCAGTTGGGACCGATTTTGCACGTGCGCACGTGCAGGGTGCCGCTTCCAGATCTCGAGAACGGCTGGGCCGATTGTGATCGAATTTGGCACATCGCTAGAGACCGGTATAGTAGGGTGCCGTGCACAAGTCAGCTGGAGGTACCCCGTCGAAATTTCGCACTTGCAAGGCTCACCCTCTCGCTCGCTCCGTTAGTTGCCCCAAAAGGCGTTATACTGGTTGATAGGTACCAGGATAAACTACCAAGGAGCTATAAGATCATAAAGGCTGGGTGTTGAAATTGTACCTATGTAAATAATCATATAGATCATTAATTTCAAATAATTTGTTCACAGCTGAGAGAGTATAAGACTCGTAGGTAAATAAAAGGTCATTCTTGTAAATAACTTCGGCAATTATGATGGATTAAAGGGACACTCCCACCTTAACATTAGTTTTGAGTTGAGATAGCCAAATTGGTGGCCATGGCCTGCAAATACCGGTTTGGGCACTCACAACATCGACAAATGCTTTAATTCGGAGATATGGAATTTCAAACTTGCAGTTTTCGGATTCTAAG
Organism: Amphibalanus amphitrite; assembly: GCF_019059575.1. NCBI lineage: Eukaryota > Metazoa > Arthropoda > Thecostraca > Balanomorpha > Balanidae > Amphibalanus > Amphibalanus amphitrite. The sequence continues at coordinate 23,034 of NW_024882477.1, read as the reverse complement.
GGGCTAGTGCATTGGTATGCCCCCTTAGAATTTGTGACGTCAGCGGAGATCTAACGATTTTTAAATCTTTTACTAAAACGTTTGGTAGCACGCGGTGGTATATGCTGCTTTGCGCGCAACAAATGCCGCACTTTCAAATGAAGTCGCTAGGAACAGCGGAGATCCCAAAAAGTAAACAAAAGTAAAAGTCTAATATCTTGAAAACCGGTGAATATTTTTCGATGAAATTTGGTAGATATTCGTTTTCGCTCTTTCTGAACCGAGCGACATCACTTTCGTGCCAATTCATTAACTTTTTTGAAGGTGGGAGGGTCCCTTTAACCCTCGCATGTGTAGGGGGGGGGTCGGATAGACCCCCCCCATGGTTTTTTCGCAAATAACTCGTGTAAAAAGCGGCCGATCGCGACGACACTTTCAGTACCCTCGCATTGATCAATTTTACACCCACCCTGAAAATTCCATGACCCTGACCTTAATGACCTTTGACCTGTGACCTCTTTTCCGTGACCATGTTTGGCCGGAATCGCGATTCCGCGTATGTCGGCTCGCATTAGCCGCGTGTTTGCAAGCTTTTCATGGTTTCAAACGTTCATACATGTGATTTGATGTTGCTCCCACGCATCAGGGTGGGTGTCAACTGTCAAGGTCACCTGAAGGTCAGGTCAGGTCATTCACCTTTGGTGACCTCGGTTCACTTTTTCGAGTTTTACATGTTTCTAGGCTAGTTTTTGGAGCTGAATTCGAATTTAGCAACCATTTGAACATTTACGAAGTAGTTTTGGTGACTTCGTAACATGTTACGAAGCTGTCAGAGGCGGTTGACACGTACTACGAATACCCGTCACGACGCCTACTGGTTGACCTGACCTGACCTGACCCGACCTGGTCTAAATGCTTAAAGATGCATCTGTGATCAAAAGTAACACGATTTTCGTGATCAACACCCCGAAAACCCCTTAGCAGCCACACTTTACGACTTTCTAACAGGTCCCGATTTTCCCGACTTTGGGTCAATGACCTGACCTGGAAGGTCAACCAATGACCTAGGAGCTTAAAATTGGGTATCAGCTTGAACACCCTTGACTTTTCACGTGGCACGTGCCACGACGGTCACTGAGATGTATCAAAAGTAGTCAATTACGGGATAGAAGGGATGGGGCTACCCAACAAAAAAGACCGCAGGCCAATCGGTCCAGCGCGGCGGTTGCTGAGATATAAGCTTCTCAAAAGCGTTACAGGCCGGGCCGGGCCGGGCCGGGCCGCTCATACTGAGATTTTTCCGTTATATTCATAGGCGGCGGAACGGGGAGGGCACCGGGGCGGCTCCATATCAAAGCGTACAAAATCCTAGCATACAATCATTAAAACATACAAAACCGTAACATACAACGCGCAAAACCTACAAAACAGGCCGGGTAGGGGACAGTCAAAACATACAAAACTGCAGCGTACAAAATCGTATCATACAAAAGCGCAAGGTACAAAATCGTTTCACACAAAAAGGCAGGAGATAATTAATGACATTAATTAAATTACGCATCATGCAAAACCGTTCCACATTAATTTTCATCATTTCGTCGTCCTTGAGATGTCAATTTTCACTTGGATCAAAACCTACAATTTCCACTGCGCTTCGAGCGACATCTTTGTTACAGGTTTGCGCAGTTACGAAACTTTCCTCTAGAGGCCTCCTCTATCAACGCACAGGCAGGCTTCGCACAGCCCATGTTTTTTGCTTGTTTATACAGTGAGCGCCGGTCTCGGAGCGGCGGGGCGTCCCGGTGCCGCCGCCGTTCCCTCCCTCAGGCCGGGCAAGGTTTCCCCTCCTCCGTAGACGGCGCGGCCCCGCAGGAAACGTCCAAGGCCACGTCCCCGTGGCTCACGTCCCCACTCCCGGCGCGCCGTCTCTGGGAGAGCGAGACGACGCTGCCTTCTCTGGGAGAGCGAGACGACGCTTGGTGCATCGAGTCACATTCTGCTTATATTGACAAGAGCTACCGGGACAGAATTGGTAAATCAAATTGAAAACTGCCAATGAGCTTCAAAAAACCTAACATGGAAGTTGCTGAAGTATTTTGCCACACCATTTGCTTGGGGGAGGCGTAAAACATTCCCAGCCGATAACTTAACTCAAGAACCAATAGGCGCAGCGAAACGGGCGAGGCGGCTGACAAAAGAACGTGACGAGACACTTCTGATGATTTAAGTTCAGTTCCAAAGTCACAGGTCGAGTTAACCCTCGCCCGTATTGGTGTTTTGCCAGCCGCGAACGTACAAGGGGTTGTTGGACCCCCTTGCCGTTTGGCCTCTGATCGAGCGCTTCGCGGAAAAAAAAACAAGCATGCTGCCCGTGACAAGAGAAAGCCGATGATACCCAATTTTAAGGTCCTAGGTCATTGGTTGACCTTCCAGGTCATGCCAATGACCCAAAAGTCGGCAAAATCAGGACGTGTTAGAACCTCGTAAAGTGTGGGTGCTGAGAGGTTTCTCTGTGTGCGGACTGTTGAATGTTAGCCGTTTTGATCACAGATTGTGTCTTTATGTCTTTAGGCTCTTTATACCTTATGCCTCTTTATACCTGGCCCGACCTGGTCGGACCAGGTCGGGTCAGGTCAACCGGTAGGGGTCCAACCGGTTATTTGTAGTAGGTGTCAAACGCCTCTGACAGCTTCGTAACATGTTACGAAGGCACCAAAACTACTTCGTAAATGTTCAAATGATTGCTAAATTCGAATTCAGCTCCAAAAACTAGCATAGATGAAACATGTAAAACTCGAAAAAGTTAGCCGAGGTCATCAAAAGTCAATGACCCGACCTGACCTTCAAGCGACCTTGACACCCACCCTAATGCATGGGACCAACATCATATCACATTTTTTAACGCTTGAAACCACGAAAATACTGCAAGGGCGCGGCAAATGCGAGCCGACATACGCCGAATCGCGAATCCGGCCAAACATGGTCTCGAAAAGTAGGTCACAGGTCAAAGGTCATTTGGGTCAAGGTCATGAATTTTTCAGGGCAGGTGTAACACTGATTAATGCGAGGGTACTGAAAGTTTCGTTGCGTCCAGCTGCTTTTTACGCGAGTTATACGAGAAAAACCGAGGAGGGGGAGGGGGTTCGCTCGGCCACCGCCTATACGGCGAGGGTTAGAGTTATTCCAAACACCTGAAATTGGGCTTTTAGTAGCATGGACTTCAGAACCTCGTTCTGGACGTCCCTCGTCAAAAACTGTGTTAGGATTGTGCATAATCTCTCATCTAAGTGCTACACAAGTGTCAGTAGCATGCAGGGGTCACTTATCCCTCACCGGGCCTATTGGCTTTTTACATACACCCCGGACAGGGGGGGGGGCGACCCCTCTTGCCGTTTCGCCCCTGATAGAACTAGAGCCTCGCGAAGCGAGCGTGTCCGCCGTTACGAGAGGCAGCGATTGGTACCTCATTTTAAGGTATCAGGTCAACCGATGACTTCTGAGGGCAGGTCAAGTGGCACAAGGCACGGGTTCGGTTTTTGGTAAATAATTCGGCAAAAAATGGCCACAGAGCTGCGATTTTGCACCATCATGTTGGCCTAGCTCAGGCGCGTTGAGTGGTATACTTTTTGTTCGGGCGAGGGCATTCAAGGAGTTGACTTCGGGTCAAAGTCGGGTTGGAGTCTCTCAGCAGGTCACAAAGCTGGTCGGAGGAGGTCATATTGCATGTAATTACTTATTGGATTTGACAGGTCTTTCTGAGTATGTACATTGTACATTGGCGGATTTCCCGACTCTCTAGCTAAATTTGATTGGAAGTTATTGACGAAAACGTCTCTCGTGAAGTCATAAGTTACGTCACTCAAGGTCAACAATGCAAAAAAGAGGCACCGGAATTTGCCAGGAGTGCATGAAATCACAATTCCATGTACTTGGGATTGTTTTAGATCATTTCCGGCGCTAAAATAACAGTTTCAATATTTCCCCTTTTGGATTATAATCGTGATCTCACGTGACCGACCTGACCTCGTGTGACCTTTAGGGAAAATCCGAGATATAAAGTTGTGGGACCTCTGGATACTACGTCCAGAGGTCCAGAGGTCCAGAGGTCACGAGGTCACACTGACCTCGTGTGACCTTTAGGGAAAATCCGAGATATAAAGTTGTGGGACCTCTGGATACTGTAAGCTTCATCTCCCTGGGGCATTCCACGATAGATCGTATCACTTTTTTTTCCAATTTGACACCCTCATCTCTCAGAATTTGACGAGAATCGGTCCCAGGGGTAATCAGGGGCTCTGAATCCACCTGTAACAATTTCAGGCTTATCAGATAAGTATTTTTTGAGTTACGGTGTATGACATTTTTTGGATCTTGCTTTGCAGCGCTAAGTTTGGCGGGCTGTAACTCTAAGACGGATTATTCAAATGCCAAATGTTATATAACATTGAACTTGCAATGAAATAGAGATTAATATGTATTTTTTAAATTTTGAAAAATACGCTATTTTTGATATATAACATATCGGGTTTTCTTTCATTTGTTTTTTTGACCTTGCGACCAAAGTTTTTGGATTTTTTTTATTCAAAAAAATATTTGGCTCATTGTGAAGAAGTATGCAAAAAATTAGGAAGGTGTTCTTTCTATAAATGTATTTATTTTACGTCACGATAACGGTTTCGAATAGTGATTTCGGGAGGGGAGCTTACAAATGGCGTAGTAAAGCTGCCTAGTGACATCACGTGCTACTGAAATTTCAATTGTAGTCTGAGTCATCTAAAAAAGTGAAAAGAGGGTTCATCCAACCCTCTTTCCTATAACGCGAGAGTGAAAAAGGCTGTTTGGTTCTGACATTGTTTTGGACGCCAATGACCATAGCTGTCCGAGCTGAAAGTTACAGGACGCATACATGATGTCCTTCAGAGGTCTCACAACTTATATATCTGGGGAATGTTTTAAGGTCACATGAGGTCAGGTCGGTCACGTGACATCACTGTTATAAGTTAATGGGGAAATATAAAAACTGTTATTTGGCGCCGATAATGATCTAAAACTATCTCACGTACATGGTATCGTGATTTCATGCATTCCTTGCAAAGTCCAATGCTTCACTTTTGCATTGTTAACCTTGCGTGACGTCATTTATGACGTCACTAGGGTCGTACGAGTTTTCCTTCAATAACTCCCGATCAAATTGAGCTAAAGAGTCGGGAAAGTCACCAATGGATTTGGGAAGACCTTCCGAATCGAACGATATGTCATATGATACCCTTTGCCCCGCTTCGTGACCTGAGGGGCTCTGATCTGACCTTGACCCGAGGTCAACTACTTAAGTTGACCTCACCCTAACAAAAAGTATACCATTCGATGCACCTCAGCTAGGCGAACACAATGATGCCAAAATCGCGGCTCTGCGGCCATTTTTTGCGAAGTTATTTACTGAAAACCGAACCTGTAACTTCAGTCACTTGACCTGACCTTAGACGCTACCGATTAACCTGAGACCTTAAAGTCGGGTACCAATCGCTGTGACTTGTAACGGCACACACGCTCGTTTTTTTCCGCGAGGCTCTAGCTCTATTAGAAGCGAAACGGCGTGCTGGGGTCGTATCAACCCCTCCGAAATCCATTTTGTTTGCGGGAAAATGAGGAACTTACAGAAAGAACACCTTTCTAATTTTTTGCATGTCGATTTGCAATGACATGAAGTTTATTTTGAAAGAACAAAAATGTTAAAAATTTTGGTCCCTAAAGTCATTAGAGGCAAATTAAAAAAATTAAGGTTTTTGTTCAACAATAAAAAATTTTCTTTGGAATTTTTAAAAAGAAATATTAATTTTTGATTCATTGCAAGCTTAGTGTTGTTTACCGTTTGTTGGTTGCTAAGCCCGTTCTTGAGTTATAGACCATCAAACTCACCGTTACAAGCCGAAGTTAAAAAAATGTAATGCAATATAACTAAAAAAGTTTTGATCTGAGAAGTCTGATATTTTGCCAGGCGTCTTTGGGGCCTATGATTACCCCCTAGAACCGATTTTCGTTAAAATCTGAGAGATGAGGGTGACGGGCCTGGTACGATCTATCGTGGAATAGATCAATAGTTCCCCCCTGTCAAAGTTCCTTTGGCACTGAAGGCGTTGCAAGGTTGCAACATCTGAGGACCTTGCAGAAGTTCACTTACCCGCACCCCATACGGCTATCGGCGGACCCTACCAAGATTCTTACAGATAAGGTTGGGACGCTAGTCACGTGATCTTTTTTCTGCTTTTCCCAGCCCTACTCACGAATTTCATAAGCCTTGATTTATTCCTTGCACAGAGGCGTTTGTAGTTGTTTTATATACAAAAACTAATTCAATGATATTTGAAATTAAGAAACACAGTTTTACTAGCCATCTCAAACAAAAGTGAAGTTATTCGCGTTTCATTAATTTAATCAGCTGGCAACCATCACCCATCGTCCTCGATGTAGTCGAACTTGGCGCACTCAGATAGTGTTCGAAATTTGTGACGCTTACTTGTTGCTATGGCGACCGGGCAGTACCTACGATTTTCATTTGCAAAAAGTGCTTTCGGAGCTGCCGCTCACACTTTTGAACACAGTCTTTATGCGTCAGTTTGTTTGACGCGTCATATCTGAAACATGTTTCGTGAGGCTCCAAAACCGTTCAATTCATCGCCTTCAAAAGAAGTGTTTTGTAACATTTTCGATATGTTTTTTGGGCTTAACCCGCGCGGGGCTGGGGTCTCCAGCCGAACGCGCGGGGCTGGGGGGGGGGGTAAATTTTACCCCCCCCCTGTTATCTCCCGAACTAATGGTCCGATTTGGAAAATTCAAACGCCAATCGAAAGCTCTCATCACGAACTACTAAAAACATGTACTTAATTTTAAGTTTGAGGTCAAGGTCAAGGTCAGGTCAAGGGTACAAATTGCAAGTTTCTACAGTATCGGCCTTGCACCGTAGTTGCCGAAGAATGGAGTCATGGACTGAGACTGATCGCCCAAAACGTGTTCTTAGGCTACCAAGACAATATTCGTTGCATACAATATCATTCAGAGGTCAAGGTCAAGGTCAGGTCAGGTCAGGTCAGGTCACCAAAAAACAAAATATAGAAAAGGGCATGTGCGACACATGTTTTATGGGTCATTTTACTCATAGAATTCAATAGGCACACTCAATAAGTGATATGGACCACCTCTGGATGAATTTCAGGTCGAGGTCAGGTCAAGGTCAGGTCAAGTGAGGTCAAATTTTGAAGTTGGTTGTTAAGGCCTAAAAAGGTGTCTATCTGATGCAGTTTTTCACGGCGAATCGAATGGTGCTATTTTTGTTTCCGTACGAGGTCTAGAACTTCCAAAAAAGTCATTTTTCAAAAAATTTGTGTGTCGTGACGTCATAAAATTTTGAATAACTCCCATATTTTTGAACCGATTCTTCTAAAATTTGGTATGTAGGTGCACATAGACCATTTCTCTGACATATATTCCGGTTTTTTCGATAGACTCAAAATTTTGGATTTTATAATGATTTTCCCAAAAAAGTCAGTTTTTTGAAAAAATTTAGGCCAAAATCCAAAATTTTCAAAAAACCGAGATAGCCATTTGATAGACAAAGTAAAATTACGTATAACCTTTTTTGTTACGTCTTGATTCCTTTAAAAATGAAGATGTTAGCGGCGTTTGAACTTTTGCCGTTTTTGAGGCGAAAATGGCGAACATGACGTCACTAAAACGTCAATTTCTCAAAAAATTTCCGACGGATTTCGCTCAAATTTTCAGGGAACGTGTCAAATTGATGTAAGAAAAGGTACTGAAAGTTTGGCGGCGCTGCGCGCCGCCGTTTTTGAGATATCGCAAAAATTCGCGAGGGGGGGTAAAATTTACCCCCCCCAGCCCCGCGCGGGTTAATCAAGGGCTTAATTGCTAGCTCCATTCATCCTATCTTGCGTGAGGACTGAGGATAGTCATCACTAGGGGATCAGTCGCTGAAAGCAAAGAACAACGACGAGTAGAAGGTCTTGTAAAAAGTAGCAGCGATTCAGATTGCATTAATATTTCACTTTCCGTCAAGATTTTAAAGTCACATAAAGGCTTCATCAACTCGTTGTAAAGCGCTGGAGTGGTGGCCGGGGTTACCCTTATGCCGGCGTTACCCCAGAAAAATCAATACTTTTTTAAAACTCGAATTTCGCAACTATATACTTTTCCACAAAACCGAGTTTTTTGGGGAAACACGGCCAGTTAACTTATATAGCTAACTGGATATCAACATTTTATACAGCACGCAAGGTATGTAATGAAAATGAAAAAGAGCTTACTATGCCGGGCTTCCCCCGGCTTCCCCTATCCCGCGACTTGTTTGGGGGGGGGGGGGTAAAGACTTCTTGCGGGAGCCAATAGCCGCCCATAACAGGCGCACACTTTTTTTCGCCGCGCTATGGCGCACCAAACTTTGGGTACCTATAACAAATAATTGAAGTTTATTGTGACAAAACTCAAAAATAAATCGGTCGGAAAATATTGGAGATATATTGAGATTTTTGTAACGTCATGATGTCTGAGTGTTGAACAAAAAACAGCATATGACCAAAAATCATATGAAAACACATAAAAGACGAAGATCGATTAGGGACTGTCAACACCCTGTCATGGATTAGATAATAACCCGATTTACCCTAGTATTAGAATTATATCATCCGTGACCGGCCTGTACAATCAAATGGCTATCCTCGATTCGCGATAATTTTCCAAATGTCGAACGGAATCTTGGCAATTTCTCGTGATTATGATCATAATGGTGTAACGTCATCGGTAAGACAGAGGTCAATGAAATTTAGTCACAAGGTAAGGTAGTGTTCGACAGCCCCGGTGGGGCTATCGAACGCCGTTTGAGTTTTGAAAATCGGCCGGTAAATTTTCAAGATCTCTGGGGAGCCGAAGCGCCCCACCCCCTACGGGTGGTAGGGTCCAGGTGGTTGACGGCACGTGATCGCCTGAGGCGGTGGGGGGTAAAAATATTTTCGTCATTTAAAGGGACCCTCCCACCTTAACATTAGATTTGAGTTAAGATAGCCAAAATGGGGTCCCTGGCTCACAATTACCGGTTTCGGCACTCACAACATCGAGAAATGCCTTAAATCGGAAATATTGAATTTCAAAATTGCAGCATTTTGATTCAGAGGGGCTAATGCATAGGAATACCCCTCTGAATGTGTGAAGTCAGCGCAGATATCTTAACGATTTTTAAATGTTTGACTAAAACGTTTTGTAGCACGCGGTGGTATATGCTGCTTTGCGTGCAACAAGTGCTATTGCTTCCAAATAAAGTCGCTAGGAACAGCGGAGATCCCAAAAAGTAAACAAAAGTAAAAGTCTAATATCTTGAAAACCGGTGAATATTTTTCGGTGAAATTTGGTAGATCTTCGTTTTCGCCCTTTCTGAACCGAGCGACATCACTTTCAAGCCAATTCATAAACTTTTTTGAAGGTGGGAGGGTCCCTTTAATGCTTAACCCTATTAGTGACAGGCTCCTGGCTACCCCTATTAGTGGCAGGGGGGGCTGTTTACGACCCCCCCTTGATATCTCGAGATCTAACGGGCCGATTTTCAAAATTCAAACGGCGTTCGATTTCGCTCAACGTGATCTACATTTCTAAAAAATAAAAATAAAAAAATGTCAATAGGGGGGGGGGGGTAGAGGGGGTAAAAACGGGCAAATTGCAGATACATTTTAGACTGTTTATCACGGCCAGGTTTCTGAACCAATCTTAACGCAACTTTTGCCGATCGATATAGAATGAACCAGGAATTCACATGGATCCTAAAAATATGCATTTTCAAAAATCATAGGCGGATACAGATCAGTGAGATTGGGGGTACACAAAAAGTATAGTAAATAAGGTTTTTGTTGGTACTGTTTCTAAAAAGGGTGGTAATGGTCTTGTTATGTTACAATTTTCTTATGAGAGAACGACTACAATTGTATTGGTCATGCATAGGCGGTGTCAGGGCACCTATGTTGGGAGGTAAAACATAACCCCCCTTTTTGGACGCCTGGATCCGCCTATTATAGCAAAAACGTGTCAAAAGAGGATGCACAATAACTGTATATGTTATCACATGATACCTTTCATTCACTGTTCGTAAAACTGGTGCAGCATCGTGATCTTCGCCCAAATGACTCGCTCCACGAATAGGACCCCCCAATTCCCAGTGCTCTGGAGCCGCCCCTGGTAAAGTTATGAACTTGAAATTTTCAGGGAATATGCCCAATTTAGTTTTAGGAAAAGTCAGAAAATTTCAGCATCGTAGCTTCAGCGGTTTCGGAGATATTCCCGAAAAACCTGAGGGGTGGATGAAAACAACCCCCCTGCCACTAATAGGGTTAAAATGGAGAGGTCACCATATTGACCTGACCTTAGGTAACTAACTGATGTCCAAATTCCGAGATATGCGTTTTGTTATACTGTTGGTTTTATCAATTGCTGAAAGTTTCAAGTGATCGGTGACTAGGTGAAGCTATGGCAGGCATTCAAACTTTTTATGAGGTATGTTCACCTGACGTGACCTGGTTACCTGATCTTGGGTGACCTTGGTCTAAAATTTAAGCTAACAGAATGTGTAGAAAAGATGTATGATAATTGATAAGGTGTGCAAACAACGGCGGCGCTCCGCGCAGCCATTTTTAGATATTCGAGAAAAACCAAACCGGAGGGTGTGTTCAAACACTCCCCTCCCCCCCGCCAGGCGCCAGCAGGGCGCGGGTTAAGAGTGGGTGTGATCAAGGATAAGGCTGTTACATACGCAGTACGCACGCTTGCCTTATGTGCGCGCCCGTCAACAAAATATATTTCTCACGGTCTTCATGCCCGCTTCTCCTCGTCGCCTGCTCGGCACCGGTCCCTTCGGCACCCTCCAACCACCCGCAGCGTCAATAGTCGGCCGGTGCAGCGTCCAGAGGTATCATGTTCCTGCCTGCTCGGCACCGGTCCCCTCGGCACTCTCCGACCACCCGCAGCGTCGATAGGCGGCCGGTGCAGCGGCAATCGGTATCGTGTTTCTTAGGGACTTAGTGGCATTCCACTGTACTTCCTGGTGCCCTCCAAAAAACACACTGCCACAGTACCACTACCCCATCTAGCGGCTGACTTGTTAAATATCAGTTCACTCGGCGGCAACTAGAGGCATTTTGTACCTTGCGATTTTAGACAATGCGCTTTTGTATGATACGATCGGCTCTTTTTGTAGCTTACAATTTTGTATGCTACGCGGTTGTATCCTTTGCAATTGTACGTTCTAATTTTGTGGTAAGAATGGGACCAAAAGTCGGCAGTGCCCCCCTTTAATTGAAGGTGTTCCGCCGCTACTGGTTATATTCAAGACTCACTTCGCTCGCATGTGCGTATATTTGGCGTCAAATTCGTATTCGCGTGGAAAAAATGATAAAAACTATCAGCGGACCCCTAGGAATCTCTTGCAAATTGGTCCACTGATACAATAAAATCTTCTGATTACGATGTTGATTATAAATAAGCGCGGCACGACCTACGAACGGAGTCATAAGAGGTCAAAGGTCACGCACCGTTGCCCATTATCAAAAATACATTGTATGCGGACCCCTAGGAATTTTTTGAAACTCATTTCTACTATATATTTTCATCTTCTGATCACAATGGTGTTAATATCTAGGCGCGGCACGCCCTACGAGCTGAGATATGACATTACCAAATTATGCGTGGTTGCCTTTTACAAAATAAAATTTATGTGCGGACCCCTAGGAATCTATTGAAATTTATCCCAGCGATAGATTAAAATCTCCTGATCACGATGGTGATAAAATCTAAGCGCGGCAAGCCTAAAAAACTGAGAAATCAAAGATCAAAAATAAGAATCAATTGATTGGCTTTATGACGCATGGCAGACCAAATTGGCGCAAACAATATTTCTGTGTGAATATCGTGGTGTGATATTGTGCTGGTTTTAATCGAATAATCGAAGGTCTATTTGCTCAAATAATCAGAGGGCTGTTCACGGGCCCTGTGTGCGGTCGGACCGCACACAGCCTCCAAGCTCCGCCCACTGCGTCCCTACGTCAGCCTTCCGTCACCGCACACAGCGATCGCTGTGGCCGGTCGGGACTGGCCACAGCGAACCGTCCACCGCACGCAGCCGTGACGTCAGAGCCGCCTACCCATTCCCTACCCCCACGCCTGCTGGACGCTCCGCACACACCGCACGCAGCAGTGTGCGGTGCCCGTGAACACATGTCTGATGTCTGATGTCTGATGTAAGCACATGTCTGATGATGTGCTGATGCTCACCTGTTAGACATGTAACGGAAGTTAGCAGGGATTCAGCAGGGGTTCAGCAGGGATTCAGCAGGGATCGACGGCCCCTACGATTTCGCTGAATTTTGGTGGAGAGGTGCAGAATGGTGTCCTCTATCGAAAATCCTAGTGCCAAAATGCGGGGAATCCATCAGGGGGGCCACAAATCCCAAAAAACAATATGCCCTCAGGGCACAATCGACGAACTTTGAAAACCCTACTTCTAGCCGTCAAAACAGCTAAAAATGCACGTCATTCGAAAGAGGACAAAATTTTACGTGCAACGGTACCAAATTTAGGGGGCTAGCGCCCCCCTGAACCGAACAAAACAGCTTCAAATATATGGGCCCGGGAGTATGCCCTCGGGGCATAAATAAACGTTTTCAACAATTTCAGGCCTATAACATCGACAAAATCCAGCAATATGCACATCATTGGAAAGAGCGTAATTTCCCAAACAAAAAACCCAAGTAACATTTTTCGATGGGGCCCACCTGGGGCCCACGGGACCTAATTGAAATTTGGGGCCCAATGGGGCGGCCCCTACGATTTTCTTCAAAATTTGCACAGACACTCTCCTGGGCCCCCTCTTCAATCTGGCTGAAGAAACCTACCGGGGAATCCAAAGGAAGGGGCCCAAAGAGGGCCCCAAAGAGGCCCTTTCTAAGTATTGCCCCTAATTTCGCGACCAACCCCGGCAATATGCACATCAATGGAAAGAGCGTAATTTCCCAAACAAAAAACCCAAGTAACATTTTTCGATGGGGCCCACCTGGGGCCCACGGGACCCAATTGAAATTTGGGGCCCAATGGGGCGGCCCCTACGATTTTCTTCAAAATTTGCACAGACACTCTCCTGGGCCCCCTCTTCAATCTGGCTGAAGAAACCTACCGGGGAATCCAAAGGAAGGGGCCCAAAGAGGGCCCCAAAGAGGCCCTTTCTAAGTATTGCCCCTAATTTCGCGACCAACCCCGGCAATATGCACATCATTGGAAAGAGCGTAATTTCCCAAACAAAAAACCCAAGTAACATTTTTCGATGGGGCCCACCTGGGGCCCACGGGACCCAATTGAAATTTGGGGCCCAATGGGGCGGCCCCTACGATTTTCTTCAAAATTTGCACAGACACTCTCCTGGGCCCCCTCTTCAATCTGGCTGAAGAAACCTACCGGGGAATCCAAAGGAAGGGGCCCAAAGAGGGCCCCAAAGAGGCCCTTTCTAAGTATTGCCCCTAATTTCGCGACCAACCCCGGCAATATGCACATCATTGGAAAGAGCGTAATTTCCCAAACAAAAAACCGAAGTAACATTTTTCGATGGGGCCCACCTGGGGCCCACGGGACCCAATTGAAATTTGGGGCCCAATGGGGCGGCCCCTACGATTTTCTTCAAAATTTGCACAGACACTCTCCTGGGCCCCCTCTTCAATCTGGCTGAAGAAACCTACCGGGGAATCCAAAGGAAGGGGCCCAAAGAGGGCCCCAAAGAGGCCCTTTCTAAGTATTGCCCCTAATTTCGCGACCAACCCCGGCAATATGCACATCATTGGAAAGAGCGTAATTTCCCAAACAAAAAACCCAAGTAACATTTTTCGATGGGGCCCACCTGGGGCCCACGGGACCCAATTGAAATTTGGGGCCCAATGGGGCGGCCCCTACGATTTTCTTCAAAATTTGCACAGACACTCTCCTGGGCCCCCTCTTCAATCTGGCTGAAGAAACCTACCGGGGAATCCAAAGGAAGGGGCCCAAAGAGGGCCCCAAAGAGGCCCTTTCTAAGTATTGCCCCTAATTTCGCGACCAACCCCGGCAATATGCACATCATTGGAAAGAGCGTAATTTCCCAAACAAAAAACCCAAGTAACATTTTTCGATGGGGCCCACCTGGGGCCCACGGGACCCAATTGAAATTTGGGGCCCAATGGGGCGGCCCCTACGATTTTCTTCAAAATTTGCACAGACACTCTCCTGGGCCCCCTCTTCAATCTGGCTGAAGAAACCTACCGGGGAATCCAAAGGAAGGGGCCCAAAGAGGGCCCCAAAGAGGCCCTTTCTAAGTATTGCCCCTAATTTCGCGACCAACCCCGGCAATATGCACATCATTGGAAAGAGCGTAATTTCCCAAACAAAAAACCCAAGTAACATTTTTCGATGGGGCCCACCTGGGGCCCACGGGACCCAATTGAAATTTGGGGCCCAATGGGGCGGCCCCTACGATTTTCTTCAAAATTTGCACAGACACTCTCCTGGGCCCCCTCTTCAATCTGGCTGAAGAAACCTACCGGGGAATCCAAAGGAAGGGGCCCAAAGAGGGCCCCAAAGAGGCCCTTTCTAAGTATTGCCCCTAATTTCGCAACCAACCCCGGCAATATGCACATCATTGGAAAGAGCGTAATTTCCCAAACAAAAAAACCCAAGTAACATTTTTCGATGGGGCCCACCTGGGCCCACGGGACCCAATTGAAATTTGGGGCCCAATGGGGCGGCCCCTACGATTTTCTTCAAAATTTGCACAGACACTCTCCTGGGCCCCCTCTTCAATCTGGCTGAAGAAACCTACCGGGGAATCCAAAGGAAGGGGCCCAAAGAGGGCCCCAAAGAGGCCCTTTCTAAGTATTGCCCCTAATTTCGCGACCAACCCCGGCAATATGCACATCATTGGAAAGAGCGTAATTTCCCAAACAAAAAACCCATGTAACATTTTTCGATGGGGTCCACCTGGGGCCCACGGGACCCAATTGAAATTTGGGGCCCAATGGGCCGGCCCCTACGATTTTCTTCAAAATTTGCACAGACACTCTCCTGGGCCCCGTCTTCAATCTGGCTGAAGAAACCTACCGGGGAATCCAAAGGAAGGGGCCCAAAGAGGGCCCCAAAGAGGCCCTTTCTAAGTGTTGCCCCTAATTTCGCGACCAACCCCGGCAATATGCACGTCATTGGAAAGAGCGTAATTTCCCAAACAAAAAACCCAAGTAACATTTTTCGATGGGGCCCACCTGGGGCCCACGGGACCCAATTGAAATTTGGGGCCCAATGGGGCGGCCTCTACGATTTTCTTCAAAATTTGCACAGACACTCTCCTGGGCCCCCTCTTCAATCTGGCTGAAGAAACCTACCGGGGAATCCAAAGGAAGGGGCCCAAAGAGGGCCCCAAAGAGGCCCTTTCTAAGTATTGCCCCTAATTTCGCGACCAACCCCGGCAATATGCACATCATTGGAAAGAGCGTAATTTCCCAAACAAAAAACCCAAGTAACATTTTTCGATGGGGCCACCCTGGGGCCCACGGGACCCAATTGAAATTTGGGGCCCAGAGGGGGCGGCCCCTACGATTTTCTTCAAAATTTGCACAGACACTCTCCTGGGCCCCCTCTTCAATCTGGCTGAAGAAACCTACCGGGGAATCCAAAGGAAGGGGCCCAAAGAGGGCCCCAAAGAGGCCCTTTCTAAGTATTGCCCCTAATTTCGCGACCAACCCCGGCAATATGCACATCATTGGAAGAGCGTAATTTCCCAAACAAAAAACCCAAGTAACATTTTTCGATGGGGCCCACCTGGGGCCCACGGGACCCAATTGAAATTTGGGGCCCAATGGGGCGGCCCCTACGATTTTCTTCAAAATTTGCACAGACACTCTCCCGGGCCCCCTCTTCAATCTGGCTGAAGAAACCTACCGGGGAATCCAAAGGAAGGGGCCCAAAGAGGGCCCCAAAGAGGCCCTTTCTAAGTATTGCCCCTAATTTCGCGACCAACCCCGGCAATATGCACATCATTGGAAAGAGCGTAATTTCCCAAACAAAAAACCCAAGTAACATTTTTCGATGGGGCCCACCTGGGGCCCACGGGACCCAATTGAAATTTGGGGCCCAATGGGGCGGCCCCTACGATTTTCTTCAAAATTTGCACAGACACTCTCCTGGGCCCCCTCTTCAATCTGGCTGAAGAAACCTACCGGGGAATCCAAAGGAAGGGGCCCAAAGAGGGCCCCAAAGAGGCCCTTTCTAAGTATTGCCCCTAATTTCGCGACCAACCCCGGCAATATGCACATCATTGGAAAGAGCGTAATTTCCCAAACAAAAAACCCAAGTAACATTTTTCGATGGGGCCCACCTGGGGCCCACGGGACCCAATTGAATTTGGGGCCCAATGGGGCGGCCCCTACGATTTTCTTCAAAATTTGCACAGACACTCTCCTGGGCCCCCTCTTCAATCTGGCTGAAGAAACCTACCGGGGAATCCAAAGGAAGGGGCCCAAAGAGGGCCCCAAAGAGGCCCTTTCTAAGTATTGCCCCTAATTTCGCGACCAACCCCGGCAATATGCACATCAATGGAAAGAGCGTAATTTCCCAAACAAAAAACCCAAGTAACATTTTTCGATGGGGCCCACCTGGGGCCCACGGGACCCAATTGAAATTTGGGGCCCAATGGGGCGGCCCCTACGATTTTCTTCAAAATTTGCACAGACACTCTCCTGGCCCCCTCTTCAATCTGGCTGAAGAAACCTACCGGGGAATCCAAAGGAAGGGGCCCAAAGAGGGCCCCAAAGAGGCCCTTTCTAAGTATTGCCCCTAATTTCGCGACCAACCCCGGCAATATGCACATCATTGGAAAGAGCGTAATTTCCCAAACAAAAAACCCAAGTATTATTTTTCGATGGGGGCCACCTGGGGCCACGGGACCCAATTGAAATTTGGGGCCCAATGGGGCGGCCCCTACGATTTTCTTCAAAATTTGCACAGACACTCTCCTGGCCCCCTCTTCAATCTGGCTGAAGAAACCTACCGGGGAATCCAAAGGAAGGGGCCCAAAGAGGGCCCCAAAGAGGCCCTTTCTAAGTATTGCCCCTAATTTCGCGACCAACCCCGGCAATATGCACATCAATGGAAAGAGCGTAATTTCCCAAACAAAAACCCAAGTAACATTTTTCGATGGGGCCCACCTGGGGCCCACGGGACCCAATTGAAATTTGGGGCCCAATGGGGCGGCCCCTACGATTTTCTTCAAAATTTGCACAGACACTCTCCTGGGCCCCCTCTTCAATCTGGCTGAAGAAACCTACCGGGGAATCCAAAGGAAGGGCCCAAAGAGGGCCCCAAAGAGGCCCTTTCTAAGTATTGCCCCTAATTTCGCGACCAACCCCGGCAATATGCACATCATTGGAAAGAGCGTAATTTCCCAAACAAAAAACCCAAGTAACATTTTTCGATGGGCCCACCTGGGGCCCACGGGACCCATTGAAATTTGGGGCCCAAGGGGCGGCCCCTACGATTTTCTTCAAAATTTGCACAGACACTCTCCTGGGCCCCCTCTTCAATCTGGCTGAAGAAACCTACCGGGATCAAAGAAGGGGCCCAAGAGGCCCCAAAGAGGCCCTTTCTAAGTATTGCCCCTAATTTCGCGACCACAACCCCGGCAATATGCACATCATTGGAAAGAGCGTAATTTCCCAACAAAAAACCGAAGTAACATTTTTCGATGGGGCCCACCTGGGGCCCACGGGACCCAATTGAAATTTGGGGCCCATGGGGCGGCCCCTACGATTTTCTTCAAAATTTGCACAGACACTCTCCTGGGCCCCCTCTTCATCTGGCTGAAGAAACCTACCGGGGAATCCAAAGGAAGGGGCCCAAGAGGGCCCCAAAGAGGCCCTTTCTAAGTATTGCCCCTAATTTCGCGACCACCCCGGCAATATGCACATCATTGGAAAGAGCGTAATTTCCCAAACAAAAAACCCAAGTAACATTTTTCGATGGGCCCACCTGGGGCCCACGTGGACCCAATTGAAATTTGGGCCCAATGGGCGGCCCCTACGATTTTCTTCAAAATTTGCACAACACTCTCCTGGCCCCCTCTTCAATCTGGCTGAAGAAACCTACCGGGGAATCCAAAGGAAGGGCCCAAAGAGGGCCCCAAAGAGGCCCTTTCTAGTATTGCCCCTAATTTCGCGACCAACCCCGGCAATATGCACATCTTGGAAAGAGCGTAATTTCCCAAACAAAAAACCCAGTAACATTTTTCGATGGGGCCCACCTGGGCCCACGGGACCCAATGAATTTGGGCCCAATGGGCGGCCCCTACGATTTTCTTCAAATTTGCACAGACACTCTCCTGGGCCCCTCTTCAATCTGCTGAAGAAACCTACCGGGGAATCCAAAGGAAGGGGCCCAAAGAGGGCCCCAAGAGGCCCTTTCTAAGTATTGCCCCTATTTCGCGACCAACCCCGGCAATATGCACTCATTGAAAGAGCGTAATTTCCCAAACAAAAAACCCAAGTAACATTTTTCGATGGGCCCACCTGGGCCCACGGGACCCAATTGAAATTTGGGGCCCAATGGGGCGGCCCCTACGATTTTCTCAAAATTTGCACAGACACTCTCCTGGCCCCCTCTTCAATCTGGCTGAAGAAACCTACCGGGGAATCAAAGGAAGGTGCCCAAAGAGGGCCCCAAAGAGGCCCTTTCTAAGTATGCCCCTAATTTCGCAACCAACCCCGGCAATATGCACATCATTGGAAAGAGCGTAATTTCCCAAACAAAAAACCCAAGTAACATTTTTTCGATGGGGCCCACCTGGTGGCCCCGGGACCCAATTGAAATTTGGGCCCAATGGGTGGCGGCCCCTACGATTTCTTCAAAATTTGCACAGACACTCTCCTGGGCCCCCTCTTCAATCTGGTGAAGAAACCTACCGGGAATCCAAAGGAAGGGGCCCCAAGAGGGCCCCAAAGAAGGCCCTTTCTAAGTATTTGCCCCTAATTTCGCGACCAACCCCGCAATATGCACATCATGGAAAGAGCGAATTTCCCAAACAAAAAACCCATGTAACATTTTTCGATGGGCCCCACCTGGGGCCCACGGGACCCATTGAATTTGGGCCCAATGGCCGCCCCTACGATTTTCTTCAAAATTTGCACAGACACTCTCCTGGGCCCCGCTTCAATCTGGCTGAAGAAACCTACCGGGAATCCAAAGGAAGGGCCAAAGAGGGCCCCAAAGAGGCCCTTTCTAAGTTTGCCCCTAATTTCGCGACCAACCCCGGCAATATGCACGTCATTGGAAAGAGCGTAATTTCCCAAACAAAAACCCCAAGTACATTTTCGATGGGGCCCACCTGGGGCCCACGGGACCCAATTGAAATTTGGGGCCCAATGGGGCGGCCCTCTACGATTTCTTCTTCAAATTTGCACAGACACTCTCCTGGGGCCCCCTCTTCAATCTGGCGAATAAACCTACCGGGAATCCAAAGGAAGGGCCCAAAGAGGGCCCAAGAGGCCCTTTCTAAGTATTGCCCCTATTCGCGACCAACCCCGGCAATATGCACATCATTGGAAGAGCGTATTTCCCAAACAAAAAACCCAAGTAACATTTTTCGGATGGGCCCACCTGGGGCCCACGGACCCAATTGAAATTTGGGGCCCAGAGGGGCCCCCTACGATTTCTTCAAATTTTGCACAGACACTCTCCTGGGCCCCCTCTTCAATCTGGCTGAAGAAACCTACCGGGGAATCCAAAGGAAGGGGCCCAAAGAGGGCCCCAAAGAGGCCCTTTCTAAGTATTGCCCCTAATTTCGCGACCACCCCGGCATATTCACATCATTGGAAAGAGCGTAATTCCCAAACAAAAAACCCAAGTAACATTTTCGATGGGGCCACCTGGGGCCCACGGGACCCAATTGAAATTTGGGGCCCAATGGGGCGCCCCTACGATTTTCCTCTTCAAAATTTGCACAGACACTCTCCTGGGCCCCCTCTTCAATCTGGCTGAAGAAACCTACCGGGGAATCCAAGGAAGGGGCCCAAGAGGCCCCAAAGAGGCCCTTTCTAAGTATTGCCCCTAATTTCGCGACCAACCCCGGCAATATGCACCATCATTGGAAAGAGCGTAATTTCCCAAACAAAAAACCCAAGTAACATTTTTCGATGGGCCCACCTGGGCCCACGGGACCCAATTGAATTTGGGGCCCATGGGGCGGCCCTACGATTTTCTTCAAAATTTGCACAGACACTCTCCTGGGCCCCGCTTCAATCTGGCTGAAGAAACCTACCGGGTCCAAAGGAAGGGGCCCAAAGAGGCCCCAAAGAGGCCCTTTCTAAGTATTGCCCCTATTTCGCGACAACCCCGGCATATGCACATCATTGGAAAGAGCGTAATTTTCCCAACAAAAAACCCAAGTAACATTTTTCGATGGGGCCCACCTGGGCCCACGGGACCCAATTGAAATTGGGGCCCAATGGGGCGGCCCCTACGATTTTCTTCAAAATTTTGCACAGAACTCTCCTGGGCCCCCTCTTCAATCTGCTGAAGAAACCTACCGGGGAATCCAAAGGAAGGGGCCCAAAGAGGCCCCAAAGAGGCCCTTTCTAAGTATTGCCCTAATTTCGCGACCAACCCCGGCAATATCACATCAATGGAAAGAGCGTAATTTTCCCAACAAAAAACCCAAGTAACATTTTTCGATGGGGCCCACCTGGGGCCCACGGGACCCAAGAAATTTGGGGCCAATGGGCGGCCCCTACGATTTCTTCAAAATTGCACAGACACTCTCCTGGGCCCCCTCGTCAATCTGCTGAAGAAACCTACCGGGGAATCCAAAGGAAGGGCCCAAAGAGGGCCCCAAGAGGCCCTTTCTAAGTATTGCCCCTAATTTCGCGACCAACCCCGGCAATATGCACATCATTGGAAAGAGCGTAATTTTCCCAAACAAAAACCAAGTATTTTTATTTTTCGATGGGGGCCACCTGGGGCCCACGGGACCCAATTGAAATTGGGGCCCAATGGGGCGGCCCCTACGATTTTCTTCAAAATTGCACAGACACTCTCCTGGGCCCCCTCTTCAATCTGGCTGAAGAACCTACCGGGGATCCAAAGGAAGGGGCCTAAAGAGGGCCCCAAAGAGGCCCTTTCTAAGTATTGCCCCTAATTTCGCGACCAACCCCGGCATATGCACATCATTGGAAAGAGCGTAATTTCCCAAACAAAACCCAAGTATTATTTTTCGATGGGGCCACCTGGGGCCCACGGACCAATTGAAATTTGGGGCCCAATGGGGCGGCCCCTACGATTTTCTTCAAATTTGCACAGACACTCTCCTGGGCCCCCTCTCAATCTGGCTGAAGAAACCTACCGGGAATCCAAGAAGGGCCCAAAGAGGGCCCCAAAGAGGCCCTTTCTAAGTATTGCCCCTAATTTCGCGACCAACCCCGGCAATAGCACATCATTGGAAAGAGCGTAATTTCCCAACAAAAACCCAAGTACATTTTCGATGGGCCCACCTGGGCCCACGGGACCCAATTGAAATTTGGGGCCCAATGGGGCGGCCCCTACGAGTTTTCTTTCAAAATTGCACAGACACTCTCCTGGCTCCTCTTCAAATCTGGCTGAAGAACCTACCGGGGAATCCAAAGGAAGGGGCCCAAAGAGGGCCCCAAAGAGGCCCTTTCAAGTATTGCCCTAATTTCGCGACCAACCCCGGCAATTGCACATCATTGGAAAGAGCGTAATTTCCCAAACAAAAACCCAAGTAACATTTTTCGATGGGGCCCACCTGGGGCCCCGGGACCCATTGAAATTTTGGGGCCCAATGGGCGGCCCCTACGATTTTCTTCAAATTTGCACAGACACTCTCCTGGCCCCCTCTTCATCTGGCTGAAGAAACCTACCGGGAATCCAAAGAAGGGGCCCAAAGAGGGCCCCAAAGAGGCCCTTTCTAAGTATTGCCCCTAATTTCGCGACCACCCCGGCAATATGTCACATCATTGGAAGAGGCGTAATTTCCCAAACAAAAAACCCAAGTAACATTTTTCGATGGGCCCACCTGGGGGCCCACGGGACCCAAAATTGAAATTTGGGGCAATGGGGCGGCCCCTACGATTTTCTTCAAAATTTGCACAGACCTCTCCTGGCCCCTCTTCAATCTGGCTGAAGAAACCTACCGGGGAATCCAAAGAAGGGGCCCAAAGGGCCCCAAAGAGGCCCTTTCTAAGTATTGCCCCTAATTTCGCGACCAACCCCGGCAATATGCACATCATTGGAAAGAGCGTAATTTCCCAACAAAAAACCCAAGTACATTTTCGATGGGCCCACCTGGGGCCCACGGACCCAATTGAAATTTGGGGCCCAATGGGGCGGCCCCTACGATTTTCTTCAAAATTTGCACAGACACTCTCCTGGGCCCCCCTCTTCAATCTGGCTGAAGAAACCTACCGGGAATCCAAAGGAAGGGGCCCAAAGAGGGCCCCAAAGAGGCCCTTTCTAAGTATTGCCCCTAATTTCGCAACCACCCCGCAATATGCACATCATTGAAAGAGCTTATTTTCCCAACAAAAAAACCCAAGTAACATTTTTCGATGGGCCCACCTGGGGCCCACGGGACCCAATTGAAATTTGGGCCCAATGGGGCGGCCCCTACGATTTTCTTCAAAATTTGCACAGACACTCCCTGGGCCCCCTCTTCAATCTGGCTGAAGAAACCTACCGGGGAATCCAAAGGAAGGGGGCCCAAGAGGCCCCAAGAGGCCCTTCTAAGTATGCCCCTAATTTCGCGACCAACCCCGGCATATGCCATCATGGAAAGAGCGTAATTTCCCAAACAAAAAACCCATGTAACATTTTTCGATGGGGTCCCCTGGGGCCACGGGACCCAATTGAATTTGGGGCCCAATGGCCGGCCCCTACGATTTTCTTCAAAATTGCACAGACACTCTCCTGGGCCCCGTCTTCAATCTGGCTGAAGAA